>NC_133782.1:26491980-26539408 GCF_003597395.2 Chelonoidis abingdonii | reverse complement strand
GGAACCCCTGGATACTGAACCTGGCCCTTGTTGCTGCCAACTCAGAGAGGCAGAAGGGTTACATCTCAGAAAGGAAATGTAGCAGTTTAGCAGCAATGCTGCCATGACAGGGGTGAGGTGGGAGATGATTTTCTCCCCCCGCCATCTCTTCTTAAAAGTCTCAAAAGGAATACAAGTGGGTGGCATCATTTATTTTTTATTATTTTGTTTACTAATTAAATCCATTTGGCCTAGGTAACTTTGTTGCCACATTTTCTTGCTCACCAAGCATAGAACTTAGTACTGGCCCTGAACGACATCTTTAGCCCCCTTTTGTTTGGACTAATTGAATTTTCTGTCATTGGTCTCCTTGCACCTGTGCATGGCCTTCATTACTGAAAAGAATTTAATCTACTTTTCATCAACTTGTTGCTATAAGGTATTGTAAGATCTTATGAACTTTCGTCATCTTTTTACAGTGAAGTGAGGCAGAGAGTTCAAAATGTGGGTGTTATTGGAATTAACAGTTCCCAGGGTTGGTCCATACATGCCATTGCACTAGGCTCATTCAGGCTTTGTCCGCGTACTATGTAGCACTCGTTTCCCATGCGTAGTCAATGCCGATACAAAAGAATAATCTAGGCTGGTGTTTCTCAGCTGGTGGTTTGTGACCCCTAGGGGCTCAGAAAAGGCAGTCAGGAGGCTCTGAGATTTTGAGCATTTCATTATAATCTAAAACAAAGAAAATCTCACTCCCACACTCCCCTGTTCATTGTAGTCAAGCATTCTCTGTCAGCCTCTTGAAATACACAAGTTATATATAGACTCAGCACGGATACATGTTGTATTCTTAGTTTTTTAGTAAATGTTCGGGGGGTCAGAAAAAATTTGATTTCCAATAAGTGGTACTTGCTTACATATCTCAGCTCTGAAATTAGGCAGTTTGCAGCTGTGCACAGTAACCCTTTCATTGCCTGTATCCCAGCCAGCGAGACTGAAACCCCTGCGGTGGTTAGTAGAGATGGGAATGAGGCAGAAAGTTTGGATCCAAACCGGCATTGAGTGTTGTCAGCGATCGCAACAGAGCAAAGGAACCCAGGGATCGTTGGTCACTAAGTCTCCCAGGTAGAGGGAGGGGAGAGAGGAAAACAGAAGACAGAAAATGAAGGAGAAATAAGTGGGGCCGGGGGGGGGGGGACATAGCTACACCGGCGACCATTCACAAGACCTAACCAGATCAGCCATACCAGCACCGTTCATTCACCTGCACGTCCGCCAAATGTAATATACCGCCATCAATGCCAGCAATGCCTCTGCTATGTATATCGCAAACTGGACAGTCCTACGGAAAAGATAAATGGACACACAAAATATTAGGAATGGCAATATGCAAAAACCTGTAGAGAGCACTTCAACCTCCCTGGCCACACTAGAGCAGACCTTAAGGTGGCCATCTGCAGCACAAAAAAACTTCAGGACTAGCTTAAAAGAGAAACTGCTGAGCTTCAATTCATCTGCAAATTTGACACCATCAGCTCAGGGTTGAACAAGACTGTGAATGGCTTGCAACTACAGAACCAGTTTCTCCTCTTGGTTTACACCTCACTGCTAGAACAGGGCCTCATCCTCCTGATTGAACAACCTATTATCTCTAGTGCTTGCTAGTATATATAATACCTGCCCTGGAAATTTCCCTACATTCATCTGATGAAGTGGATATTCACCCACGAAAGCTCATGATCCAAAACGTCTGTTAGTCTATAAGGTGCCACAGGATTCCTCTGCTGCTTTCCCAGACCAGTTTGGATTCCCTGTGCAACTCACTTTGTGAATGTAACCAGGCCCTATACACCCTCCTCCTATCCTCCTGACACAGTCACTTTCTGAGTCGTCCAATGGCATGTTAAATCCTTGCTCACTAGCTCCCGGCTGGGGGAAACCATAACATGGGGCCTCGCTCTGTAACCCACTGATGCTCGGGGAGCCAGTTCGGCACATTAGCACTCACATACTCCCTTTTCCCCCATCCCCGCCCCAGTGTACACCTCAGGAGGAGCACGTGCTCCCTGCAGACTGCCTCCTAGCAACAGATGCTGCAAGGCACTGACCACCAGTCTAGGGTGACCAGATGTCCTGGTCTGTTCTCCTGCTGAGAGAATGGGGAGGATTTCAGTTGTGGCTGAAGCTCTGTGTAAGCCGCTGGTGAGTGGCTCACACCTTAGGCAGCAGAGGCCCCACCTGTGGGACCTGGTGGAGGGGGTGGTCATGGCTACTTTGGGCCACTATATCCTCATCTCTGCAGCCTATGACCTGCGGTGGGAGCCAGTCTATTCCCTGTCCTGGGGGGGGGGTTTCTATCCTAGCCTCACCCTGGCTTCCTCCTCCTCCCCTTACATTCAGTGTCACTCTTGCTGGTCTTCATTCTCCACTGTGCTGTGCTCTTGCATCTGCCTGCCCCACATTCCTTAGACCTCCCTAGGCTCTAATGGGGGTTGTTGGGGTGAGGGCAGGGAGGGATTGCTCATCTGTCATAGCTTTGAGCCTGAGAGAGGATGGCCCCTCAAACCACTCTCCAAAGGTCTCAAGTTCGCTGCCCACTTGCCCCATGATGTCCTAATAAGGGGCAGGGCCATGGCAGAGCTAGCTTGGGACATGGGGGTGGTGGGTAACAGGCTACAAGGAGTGTAGTAAGGGACCTCTTCTGCCACGCATGGCCTCGCAGGTATATCTACACTGCATTAAAACTGTGGCTGGCCCATGTCTGCTGACTCAACTACGTGGGCTACAGGCTAAGGAGTTGGTTTATTCCAGCGTAGACACTCAGGCTGGGCCCCAGACTTAGGACCTGCAGGTGCAAGGGTCCCAGGTGTCCTGAATATCTACACTGCAATTACACAGCCCCTTAGCCCAAGCCCCCAGCGAGCCTGAGTCAGCCAGCAAAGCCAGCCGCAGTATCTAACTGCAGTGTGGACATACCTGAGTGTGCTCTGTCCCCCCACACTCGGCTGTGCCGAGCCCACAGAGTCTACCTTAATGCTGTTTAGCTCTAGCTTTTGTTACACGCACTTATATCTTATTACCCCCTTATTTGGTAAAGACCATGAACATCAATATAAATGCACGTGAAACTACAGCAGGGGAAGGCGGGTAATGAAGAACGAGATAAACAAGAAATAAGAGAGAGTGAATACAGAAAGCCATGAAAGCTCTGGCTGAACCACATTGTGTGTCAGCAAGCAGCCTATGGCGGGGCGGGGGGGGGGAATCAGCGTGTAGTAGTGAGCTCCTAATTCCACCCATGTCAAAGCACAGATGAAAAAAAGCCTGGCTCCTTTGCTGTTAAATCACTTCTTCCTTCAATTCACCCTGGAATGGCTGTTGGGGACATCGTGGTAGAGTTACATAAAGATCTTGCTTGCTTTTGATTCGGGTATGTCATAAATGGATAGTAAGGTAAGGGTTAAGTTTTCTTTACTGGAAAGGAACCCAACACCTGACCGAGGACCAACAGAGACTGGATGTTTAAAGTCAGGGGGGGATTTGTAACCAGGGGTCTTTTTGTTTTCTCGCTGTGAGTAAACACGGTTCCTCCTAACTCTTTTATTTCAAATATTATCCAAGTCTGTGAGTACAAGAACCCCAAAGCATTGGCTATGAGGAACTTTGGGGTTGTACGAATAGAGTGATGTTGTGTCTTTTTTTGTTTTCTCGGCTGTGAGTGTAACAAGCTTCCTCCTAACTGCATCTTATTCCAAGTGTCTCCTACACATCTGTGAGTACAAGGGAACCCAAGCAATTCGGCTATGAGGAGCTTGGGTTGTATTTACATGTATGTGGTTGGTTGGACTGGTTTAATTGCTATCTTTTAATCAGACTGTTTCTTGCCATATTTTCCTTATAAGCAAGAGCCTGTATTGAGTTTCTAATGCAAGATTATTGTTTTTATATTTTCTTTCTTTTTATAGTAAAACTTTTCTTTAAAACGGTGAATTCTTTTCCTAGGGAGGCAAAGGGAAGGGAAAAGCCAGGCTGTGGGCTATTCCTATTGCTTCTCAGGGAAAGACAGGCTACGGGGAAAGAGAAAAGATCACCTCTGTATCAGGTATCTGTCTCCCTCACGGGAAGGCAAGCCAAGCTGTTGGTATTTGCATCTCAATTGTCCTGAGGGCAGAGAAGCTTATCTTTTGGGAAGCAGAGAAACCTCGTTTCTTGGCAAGCCTGGGAAGGGGGGGGGGGGGAAGGGAGTTTCTCCCTGCTTTAGCATCCAAGGCATTTGGAATCTGGGTGTCCCCCAAGGAGGGTGGGGACGAGAGAGGAAAGGGGGAGGTCAGGCCCCCTAAAGTAAATTACCTACCTGACCTGGTGGCAGCCCAAATACCCAAGCTGGTAGTGAGCTTGGGGGAGTTTCAGGTAAGCCCCCAGACTTTTGGACGCAAAAGTCCAGGTTTGGGACAGGACCAGATTGTGGACGCTAAAGTCCAGGTCTGGGACTGGGAGGCTAGATTACCACAGGGTATGTTCTTGTTCTACTGTGATGTGAGTTTTATTTCAGTGGACCATGATCTCTAATTAACCTCCAGCAAGAGGTCATTCAGGGAAGAATAAGCACCCGTGCACTGCTGGAGTGGATCAGTATGCAGCATAAACTCTTAAAAATGTAGGCTAGATTTAGGACAAAGGAAGGGGGCTGTCCTTAAGTGCTGCCACCGGATGTAGCTGTGCATTGGCTCATTTGTAGGCTCTTTGGGGGTGAGGACTGTCTTTTTTTATCATGCGCGTGTGCTGCACCTAGCACAGGCTTTGGCTGGGGCCTCAGGGTGCCACCACAAAACAACAACTCCTGCTGAGGCTTGTACTGCCAAGGGAGATGGGGCCCAGGGAGCATCAGGAAAAAGCCAGCTCACTGCAGTACCACTTGGGGACATACTGGGTTACAGCCCCTGGATGGGAGGGCTCGATGGGTTTTCCCTCCCTGATGATTCCAACTCCTTTCAACTCTAAAATGATTTTAATTTTTGTTTGAAAAAGAACCATGAGGGGAAAAGAACACATGTAACGTCTCCCCATGAGAGAGTGCAGCGTGTACCTCTCCTGTGTAACAGGCTGCAACTGCGCTGAGCCAAATGGCTGCTGAACCTTGCACTCAGGAAACAAGGCTTTGCATCATATGTTCATGAAATGCCTGGATAGTTGGCATCACAGCACATGGAGACATCTACTGGCTGAATGACATATTGCAAATAGCCATATAATACACACTGAATGTCCCTCCCCCTGGAGTTGAGAATTCCAGCCGAACTTTCTCCCTGGTGAGGGATTTTCTGCTAGAGGGTATGACTGGTCCCAAAGTTACTGAATCTTGCAGTTTGCCTTGAGCTTGGGTTGGTTCTTCTTTACCCAAATTTAGTTTGTCCATCAGGCACAAAATGAGTTACACCTATGTAGGGACATCAAAGGCAATAAGAAGGGGTTATATAAATACATTAGGAGCAAGAGAAAGATGAAGGGAAGTGTAGATCCTCTACTTAGCCGGGAAGGAGAGAGAATCACTGACAACATCAGGAAGGCTGAAGAGTTCAATGCCTATTATGCTTCAGTCTTCATTAAAAAGGTAAATTGTGACCAGAGGTTTAACACTATTCATACTGACAATAAAGGAAAAGGAACACAAGCCAAAATAGGGAAAGAATGGGTTCAAGAATAAGAATATTTAGACAAGTTAGATATAGTCAAGTTGGCAGGCTCTGATGGACCCTTGGGTAATTAAGGAACTAGCTGAAGAAACCTCAGAACCATTAGCAATTATCTTCAAGACCTCATGGAGCACGGGTGAGGTGCCAGAGGACTGGACAAGGGTAAACATAGTACCTGTCTTTAAAAAGGGAAACAAAGAGGACCTGGTGAATTATAGACCAGTCAGCCTAACCTTGATACCTGGAAAGATACTGGAACAAATGATTAAGCATTGGTTTGTAGGCACGTAGAGGATAATAGGGTTATAAGGAATAGCCAGCATGGATTTGTCAAAAACAAATCATACTAAATAAACCTAATTTCTTTCTTTGCTAGGGTTACTGGCCTAGTGGATGTGTGTGTGTGGGCTAGAGCAGTAGACATGATATATCTTGATTTTAGTAAGGCTTTTGATGCAGTCCCACATGACAATCTCAAAGCAAATTTTGGAATTGTTGTCTAGATGAAATTCCCACAAGGTGGATACCCAACTGGTTGAAAGACTTTACTCATAGAATAGTTATCAATGGGTTACTGTCAAACTGGGGGATATCAAGTGGTGTCTCACAGGGGTCCATCGTGGGTTTGGAGCTATTCGTCAATGACTGGGTTAATGGAGAGGAGAGTATGCTTAGAAAATCTGTGGATGGGGGTCTGATTAGCAGTGGGGGTGGAAGCATCCTACAAATGGGGGTGGAGATAGAGGGATAGGAGTGGAGTGAGGGGAGGTACTGAGACCTGCAGTGAGGGATGGGGGGTGGAAGGTGGTGGCTCTAGGCTGGGAGGTCCGGGGAGTTCCTATCTGCTCTTGGGCCCATTCCAGCTCCTCCAGTTTCCTACTCCCTGCTCCTCAACACAATCCCAGGACCCACAGTGGCTGCTCCAGCCCCTCTGGGTTCTGCTCTCGCTGCCTCCCGTCGCCCCAGGCATGGACAAATTTATATGGGGGTGGAGTTCCCACTATGTTTCCATTGTGGAGTCACTGACCCCCGCTCTCCCATCCTTCTGGTTCCTAGCACTTTGGAAGACAGGATTAGAATTCAAAATGACCTTGACAAAATGGAGAGTGGGCCTGAAGTCAATGAAATTTTAACCAAGATAAGTACAATGTACTTCAGTGGGGAAGGAATAATCAAAGACACAGCTACAAAATGGGACAGGATCTGGGGTTATAGTGAATCACAATCTAAATACGAGTCAATAGTGTGACGCAGTTGTGAAAAAGGCGAATACGATTCTGGGGTGTGTTAACAGGAGGGTCGTACATAAGATGCAGGAGGTAATTGTCCCACTCTGTTCCACACTGGTGAGGGCTCAGCTGGAGTATTGTGTCCATTCTGGGGACCAGACTTTAGAAAGATGAGGACAAATTAGAGAGTGTCCAGAGGCGAGCAACAAAAACAACAAAGAGTTTAGAAAACTTGACCTATGGAGAAAGGCTAAAAAAATTGGGTATATTTAGTCTTCAGATAAAAAGACTGAGGGGGCAACCTAATACTAGTCCTGAAATACTTTATGGGCTTCTGTAAAGAGGATGGGTATCAATTGTTCTCCTTATCCATTGAAGGTAGGACAAGAAGTAATGGGCTTAGACTGCAGCAAATGAGATTTAGGTCAGATATTAGGAAAAACTCTCTAACTATAAGGATAGTTAAACACTGGAACAGGCTTCCAAGGAAGGTTGTGGAGTCCCCCTCATTGGAGGTTTTTAGAACAGGTTGAAGAAATATCTGTCAGGGATGATCTAGGTTTACTTGGTCCTGCCTCAGGACAAGAAGCTGGATTAGATGACCTTTGGAGATCCTTTCCAGGATGACATTTCTATGATACTATTATCATCCGAATCCACAGATCAATCAAGGCTGGGAGGGCCTAATTACATGTGATTAGGGACTGGAACAATAGAGATGGCAGGAATCTGGTAAATGAATGCACTAAAACCTGCCATTAGAAAAACAGTCAGAACCGTTCTGTATCTTATCTGCACAAAAAGCTGGCAAAATTCCTAGGAGGCAGTTTACAAAAAAATGAATTAAAGCGACAAAAGAGATGAAGCGAGAGGGGGCTCTGAGAGGAGAAATCACAACAGGAGGCTGGTTCACATCAGAGTGAAGGCAGTTATGAGGAACTGAGAGTCAGAATGTCAAATTCCCCCCCTATGCATTCAGATCACATTTCACTCCCTATTTCTCAGCAAAAGGGACTGTTCCGAAATGAAACTGCATTTGTACATCAGAATAAAAAACACAGGGAGACCCTGAATGCCACGTTCCACCTCCAAAGTAACGCTTTATGGACAAATGATGATACAGGAGCGTCGAGCTCCCTATACTGGGAGCTGACCACTTAATATTGCAGGTAGACAGGGGTACTGCTTCTTGAGGAAGTGGGTGGACTCATGGCTCTGCCCTTGCTCCCCTCCCTCCCCCCTGCTTCGCAGACTTTATCACCACCACCATCCCTAGATTATCATGGTTCTTGCATTCAGTCCTTCCTTTGCAACATTGCCGTTAACTTCAGCGGGGTTTTGTCTGAGTAAATACTGGAAGATTTGGCCCCAAAGCAGACAAGGGTAGGACTCAGCCTCCTGGCCATTCCAGTACCTCAATGAGTTTTAATGGAGAGGTTGTCTGTTGGCATTACTAAATACATCAGTCCAAGGATCCTACAGAGCCCGTGACAGAGCTTCCCCAGTGGGGCATAACTGGTAACATGCACAGGACAGAGCCAGATTCTCCACTTCAGCTTCTGGAAATCAGGACAGCTTATAGTATAACACATCTGTGAACCGCCGGGATTTCCTAGTTGTCTGTATCCTGCTCCCTGTGATCACTTGGTACAGCAGTGACAGCCAGGGGAGCACTCCAGTTCTCCTGTTCCATAGAGTTTGAGCTAAAGGAGACTCTGAGCAGCAAAGAGCCAGCTGACATATGGCCAAGCACTTCTGATTCTATCCAGTCCAGGGCGATGGTGCGCAAGCATGTGCACACGCGTGGATGCCAGGTCATGACAACCGGTTGACAAGAAGGATGCACCAATACTTGCTGAGGAGCAATCTAAGTCCCTGCATCCAGCACAAATCCTATAGAGTGGGGTGCTCTTCCCCATCCTGTTTTGTAGGAGGAAGCTTTGCTGCCCTTAGCAATTCAATACAGATTTCTTCAGGGCTGAACTTTCCAAGCTATGAAGGGCTGGAGGACACACATGGGGAAAATACCATTCACCGTTCTGGTTTGCAAACCAAAGCAAGACAATCCCCCCACTTGCCTGTAATGAAGCCATGCCCCATCCTATGCATTTGCATAGGGAGTGAGAGGCTCTGGGAGCTCTTGGGCAATGCAGCTACCCAGCACAGCCAACAGATGCAGGGGTTCATCATTGGATGCTCAGTCCTCAGTGAGAGGCAGCTCCTTGCTCTCCAGCTTGGTTAATTGACAGTGGTAACAGGGCAGGCGTGTTGTGTGCCACCCAAGGATGGGGAATGAGGTCACGAGGCAAGTTTCCAGTGGGGACCCACAATTTAAAGTAACAGAACAGAAGATACCCAGGCAAGTCTGTGCTATTATGTCAGCTCTTTCTTTTTGGGCCTGTCATATCTGGCTGAAGCTGCAGCTTCAAAATAATTTGGCTCCATGGCAACATAAAGAGAAGGTCCTAATTAGGTACAATGTGTGCTCTGCTTGGACAACTGTTGGATCAACACAAGCCCACCAGTGCTTTAGAATGGGGTGAAAGGATGAAAAGGAAGGAGTTTCCTCTGTTGATGAGAAGGACAGACTTATGGAAAGCCCTTTTTTTGAACTCTTCCAGGCAGGGGGCTGTCTCTGTGTGTTTGCACCTAGCACAACAGGTCCTTGATCTTAACTGCGGCTTCTAAAAACTACAATAAAACAAATAATTAATAAGGTTATGATAGGTGTCCTGAGGTGGCATGTTACAATGGACTTCAAAGTTCTTTTTCTTACCATGAGAGCAAATGTTCAGTCCTGGGAAGATGTACTGTGGTGTTAGTTGGGTATTTTCATGGTTCCATGTAGAGGGAGCTATGTGAGTAGCAGGAAAGTTTTCACTGTCCTGGGCTTTGATCAAGAGTCCATAGGTGCTGGAACTAGAGGTGCTGGGGGAGCTGCCACACACTCTGGTTTGAAGTGATTCCCACCATACACAGGGTTTACAGTTTGGTTCAATGGATCTCAGCACCCCCACTATGTACATTGTTCCATCACCCCTCTCAGAGTCAATTCTTGAGGCAGAGTTGCTCTCTGGCAATTGGACACTGATGTTGGGCTGAGAGTCCTAAAAGAAGGGATTCCTGCCTGCTGTTTGTGACCACCTCCGTCCCAGGACTAACATAAATAAAAAGCTGCACTTAGAATATACCCAGATTCCCCTTCATTGAGTGCTGATTTCATCCCCACTGGGATGCTGACATGCAAGACCCCAGATAACTGATACCACTTAGCAGTGGGGTGACAATAATTATCATCATTTCAGCCACACTTTCGTTTACCCTTACTGTTTGGATCTTTAACTGCACCGTGAACACTTGCCCTGTGCCCTTGTGAGGCAAGTGTGGTGAATGCTCTCATCCGGTTCTGTACCTGCGGTGAACACCATGCAAACACTAATTCACCCTTGCCATGGCCTGTGTGGGAGGTAACCATTGTCACCATACAGATGGGAGAGCTGATATAGAAAAGTGATAGGCTGCCTCAGCCAAGGTCACCCAGCGAATCTATCTTATTGTAGGATTTTATACCATCCTCTATTACCACGCCAGATTTCTCAGCCTGGTTTTCTCCTCTCTTACACTTTTCCCAATCTCTTTCTCCTCAACCATCTTCCTTGGAAGAGAAGAAAGATGTTACCTTCATGTAAGTAAAACCAGAATAATACAGAGCAGTTACTCATGTCTGCACTTCCAACAATAGCTGGACTACTGAGACTAGTAACTCCTTTCAAATAGTTCCCCAAATCACTGTCAGACCCGACTAATTCCAAATCACGACCAAACTGGCCTGGATCCAGGTGGTAACATAGAGGTGAAAGACTTTGCAGATACTCAGGTGCTTGTTTATCCATTTGGCATAGCCCTGATTTGTATGTTTGCTAAATACCCTGGAGCACTGAGTGAGAAACCTGTGGCACAGGTGTCAGGCTGCAATGATGTTGCTATTGTCAGAGAATACATAACAGACAGCACTGCCTGGTGCACACATCTTTAATCTGCACTTCAGGAAATAACTGGAAGTGGAGCCTTTTGGAAAGATAATATCTTTAGAAGAAATGAAATTGCTCCGGCTCGATACAGATTCCCCTTGCATTTTTCCTGGCAGTAGGGTCAGAGTATTCTTGTGATGTGAAGCTTTTTACAGAGCAATTTCAAGAAAGTCTGTAATAAGCAGCTCCTGTATTTATGTTCAGCTTCAGCAGCTATCATCTATTCCAAATCCCTGATTTGCACTGATGGAAGAAGGGGCTAGTAGTTCAGGTATTGGACAGGGCCTCAGGAGGTCTGCAGTCAGGTCCTGGCCCTGCCACAGACTTTGTGGGTGACCTTGGGCAAGTCAGACCAAGATTTCCAAAGGCAACTAGGGATTTTTGGTGCCCTATGAGACCTGCTACAAGGGCTGATTTTCAGAAAGTGCGGAGCATCCACACTCTGACAATCAGGCCTCCTTGTGTCTCAGCTAGGGTTCTTACCATGCATTAGAAGTGCCCTCGGGGAGTTTAGCTCTGCACACTTTAAAGTGCATTACGCTAAAGCACACAAAGGCATTTTTAGGGTGCAATAAGATTGTCCACAGGAGAAGTTAGTGCAGAGCAACTAGTGCACTGCAAATTCAAACCCTGCCTTGCTACTTCCATTTCAAAGTGGGGCAGATCAAAGCACACTAGGGAACTGTTAGTGTGCGTCAGCAGGGTCCACATGGACTCCTAGTGCGCAGCCAGCTGGTGCAGGGTACATTTACACACTGGTTTGCATGAATTAAGCAATGGTGGAGATAAGTCCTTAGTCTCTCTGTACCTCATTTGCTCATCTGTAAAACGGGGATGATAATATCTCCTTTCTCCCACCCATTATCTGTCTTCTTACCTTGTAAACTCTTTGTGGCAGGGGATGTCTCTTACTGTGTGCATATGGCCTAGATCTGGGGCACGGCCTCTAGAGGCTACTGCAGTATAAATAAATAAGAGTAACTGGCTACATTTTGGCCTGAGGAGGCTATTTACAGCAATAACACTAATGCATTCCACAGGCAGAGGGTCACCCAGCTCTGCCCCATCCCCCAACTTGCGGTGCAGCATCTCAGGAAGTCATTTTAATAATCAGGATCTCGAGAGTTGGTCCATTTGCTTCATTTAATGTAATTCCTACTTGAGACTCTATACAACTCTGCTTCCCCCCTTCCCCCCTTCACCTATTGGCTACATCAGGGGTGGCCAACCTGTGGCTCCAGAGCCACGTTCTGCAAAAGTAAATATGCGGCTCCTTGTAAAGGCACCGTCTCCGGGGCTGAAACTACAGGCACCAACTTTCCAATGTGCTGGGGAGTGCCCACTGCTCAACCCCTGGCTCTGCCACAGGCCCTGCCCCCACTCCACCCCTTCCCACCCCCTCTCCTGAGCCTGCCATGCCCTTGCTCCTCACCTGCACTCCCCAGAACCTCCTGCACACCATGAAACAGCTGATCAAGAGGTGCAGGGGGGGAGGCAGAGGGGGGGCTGATCAGGGAGGCACTGCCGGGGGGTTGGAGGCGCTGGGAATGGAGTGGGGGAAGCTAATGCGGGTGCTGCTCACATCTTACTGTGGCTCTTCGGCAACGAACGTTGGTAAATTCTGGCTCCTTCTCAGGCTGGCCGCCCCTGGGCTACGTTGTCACAGCTCTGGTGACAAAAATACATAAGAGAAAGGCATTAGATACCAATTGCTCCATGCAACTCTAAGCTGTTTCTGCACTGTTCAGTGGTTCTGAGGTTGCCACTTGTCCTGTTTTGTAATAGTGTTTTATTCACTACGGCACCCTAGGGGCCTGAGCAAATCAGTAAACTAACACTGAGATTAAAAATGAAAAAAGGTCAGGAGAGCTCAGGAATAAACTGAAATGGGAGAACCGCAGGGCTGGGGAGGCAATGGTTTAGAGACAACATGCTATTTTTGGTCGTCGCCTCGCATTCATTTTTCAGCAGCCCTTGGACTTCCGGGGAAAGTACTGCTGAAAAACGGATGGTGCTAGTGTAGAGGCAGAGCCAGCTGCCCTCTCACTCAGAGCCCAGGCTGGGACCAAAGGTGAAGAGCTGCAGGTTGTTTTTGCTGGGGAGCTGTCATAGATGCATCCCAGAGCGCACTTTGATGGTATGACCCAGCACTGCAGCACTCCCACCTCAATTTCCCATAGCAGTCACCAGTCAACGCCTACCACGTAGGTGACCTGGCCCTGTGGCCAAGCAACTTTGGAGAGTTACACCCCTTCTGGGCTAGCAGCATCCCAAAAGCAACCACAAAGTCTTCACTTCAGCATCACACCAGGCCCAGCCCATCCATCCCCATGTGGCTATGTTCTCTCCTCAGCACCTCCTGGGAGTTACTCCCTTGCCTTTTCACCTGCAGCTTTTCATAGTCTTCTGCCTGCCTTGTGCTCCTGCCTTATAACTCCCAACAGCCTCTGCCCTCCCCCCAGCCAGCACTTAACTGCCGGGCTGTCCTCCTTCTAGCTCAGCCCACAAGCCTCTGACTCCTCTTGGGACCAGTCTTTATGCCCCTTCTCCCATCTGACCTCACCAGCTTCTTTCTGGCCCAGGTAACCCAGCTTCAGCTTCCCAGTTCTTCTGGTTCCTCAGGCCAGCACAAGCCTACATGCTCTCCTATCCAGCCAGCAGCCATCCCAGGGTTTCTAAGTCTCATGCCTTGCACAGGTGTAGCAGGGCAGGGCCAATTGAGCCAGGCAGACAGGCCCCAAGCCCCTTAGTCTTTAAAGGGACAAGCCAGCCCATTACAGACCCATGCAAGTTTAGGTCATCTGGAAAATCAAGCACAAGTAGATTTTAGGGCTGTTTGTAGATGCAAGTACAACTCAAGGGCCAGATCCTTCAGGCCATTAATGCTGCTTCATGCTGTTCTCTGAAATCAACTTAACCAGTCACTTGCGGATTACCCCAGTGCAAGGGAACCCTTTGGTGAGTAGAGTTGCTGGAGCAATTTTGGTGCCACCCCTTACTCCTAGCGTCTCCTGGCTGACGTGGCACAGGTGATATGACCACCGAGTGCTGGCGATGTAAAGAGAAGGGTCTCCAGCAATGACCCCGTGACCTTGGGATACCAATCCTGAAAAGTCCTGCACTCTAGAGCCCACCCCCACCATGCAGAGCCTGGGAGGCACTTGGCATCTTCACCACTCACCCAGTGCTCTCCTGGTACCTGCATCCCTCCTGTCTGGGCTGGAATCCCCAGCTTTGGCTGGGCATGGGTCCACATTGCCAGAGCTTTGCTTCTCAGACTCCCTGAGGGTAACCCCATGGGTCCCCAATGCTCGGGTTACTGTTTCATTAAACCCTTCGTACCACACCAGCAGACGGTGTAAACCAGCCTTGATTTCAGTGGAGCTGAGGATCTGGCCCATTAGATGCTTCCTGAGCAAACCTCTTAGACTGCATCTTTGTCTCCGTCACATACGCACTTGTCTGCAGTCACGCCTTGCATCCCCTGCCTCAAATGCTAACTGTGCCGGGTTCCAGCTGTAATTAGACAAGAGCGAGGGACAGGCTCAGCCTGCATGCGCCACGTGGCTCGTTTGCCTCCTGTAACCACTCAGCTTTCCACCACCTTCATGCTCTGCAATCAATGCAGTCCTGCCGGGGGGTGATTGATGCACAGGAGGCCCTGTCTGCCCTCTTAGAAGGATCACACTGACAGCCCTGGAGATTGTCACTGTCTCTGTACAGAACAAGCAGAGCAGAGGCAAGCTACCCTTACCCTGCTCCAGCCCCATGCCTCAAGGGGATCTAGCTCCATCTTGCTGCATGAACTTGGGCTGCATGGACAGCAGTAGAGTCACAACTGACTTTGGACTCCCAGTTCCATGGTCCCAATTCAGGAAACCATCCCTAGTTAGGTATCAGAGGGGTAGCCGTGTTAGTCTGGATCTGTAAAAGCAGCAGAGAATCCTGTGGCACCTTATAAACTAACAGACGTTTTGGAGCGTGAGCTTTCGTGAGTGAAAGCTCATGCTCCAAAAAGTCTGTTAGTCTATAAGGTGCCACAGGATTCTCTGCTGCTTTTACATCCCTAGTTAGGACAGCATTTAAGCGCATGCTTAAGTCTCAAGTCAATTGCACTTAAGTGCATGCTTAAAGTTAAGCACATGCATATGTGCTTTCTCAAATAGGGGTGGTGTCCTCCATGGGGGCTGAGATTAGCATAGTCTCCTAGTCCCTTTAATCCTAAATCATGTCACAAACTATCTACACACACCTGAGGAACAGTGGAGGGTAGTGGTGGAATAAACATGGGGAAATAGTTTTACTTTGTGTAATGACCCATCCACTCCCAGTCTTTATTCAAGCCTAATTTAATTATTTCCCCATGTTTATTCCACCCCCCCACACACACACACACACTGTTCCTCACAACTTCTTGGCATCTGCTGCAAATGGACCATTTTCATTACCACTACAAAAAGTTTTTTTCTCTCCTGCTGGTAATAGATCACTCTCGTTATAGTGTGTACGGTACCACCCACTGTTTCATGTTCTCTGTGTATATATATCTCTTCCTACTGTATTTTACACTGCATGCATCCGATGAAGTGGGCCGTAGCCCACAAAAGCTTATGCTCAAATACATTGGTTGGTCTCTAAGGTGCCCCAAGTACTCCTGTTCTATCTTCTGCAGAGAAAACCTCATGTGCAGTGTGCTGGCATCCCTGTTGATATCCTGCCTAGGGCTTGATGGTGTGAAGGGTTGGGTTCTGGCGCCCTCTTCTGCTGCAAAGCTAGTAAAACCAATTTCACTAGAAGAGTTAAGGCATTGTTCACACAGAGCTCGCTGGAGGCTGCACTGACCTCATGGAAGCAGACAGCAAAGGGCCTTGCAACTCATGCGACTTTTTGACATGTGATCTGATTCGGTGAGCAGCATGAAATCCCAGACTGTAGATCCACCCCGAGTTTTGGGACTGAGCAATTGGGAGGCACATTCTTGGAGATACTAGGAGGTCATCCCTCTCCTTAGTGTCCAGAATGACCCCATCACAGGAGCCTCAGCTAACCTCGAGTAGGCAGTTACCAGGTCTCTCCTCATGGGAGGAAATTCACACTGATTATACCAAGATCCACAGAGAATTATAATGCACCAAGAACAGCAAGCCAGAGATGTAAGAAAATGAGTGGTAAATGCCTGTGCTAGAGACTGAACCTTCTGCCTTTTTTCCCCAGACAGGGAGTGGGTATACTGGGGATCATGGAGAGCATCCAGTTGTGCGGAGGTACAACATGCCAAGACTCTTGCCTGGAGTAATGACCCATTCCCCCCCACACGGCAGCAGCAAACCCCCTGACTCGCCTGCCCTATGAGACCCACCTTTTACTGCTGCTGCTTCTCAATCCAACCATCAGGCCAAGGCCCAGTATGTAGGAGGTATAATAGCTAGGAGGACAGGCTGGTGTGGCTGCAGAAGGAACCAGCGGGAGAAGTGCCTTGCTGGCAGTGGGTGGCTGGTGGGGTAAGGGTTGCAATTAACCCCAGGATCCTTCAGGCTACGGTCATGCGCTGCAGCTCTCTGGAGTAGGGTGACCAGACAGCAAATGTGAAAAATCAGGACAGGGGATGGGGAGTAATAGGTGCCTATATAAGAAAAAGACCCAAAAATCGGGACTGTCCCTATAAAATCAGGACATCTGGTCACCCTACTCTGGAGGTACAGCGGGGTCAGATCTTGTGGGGCGGAAGAGGAGGGAGTAGAAGCTGAGCAGGGCCTGGGCAAGTGCTGGGGACAGGAAAGGAGGGTGAAACAAAGCATTCAGTTCTTGAACGAGCTGTGCGGCCAACTCAAATGAGCGTGGAGGAGACAGACCCATGGTCTTACTCCCTTCTGCAGGCATCAGGGGCGCAGACCCAGCACCATGCTAAGGGGCAGCAGGCAACCTCCCCTGTGCGCTGGGGAGCCTGACTTTAGCTATGGGCCAGTGCAGAGTCTGGGGGAGATGGCTGGTGCCTCTCTTAGCCTGCGGTTATAGAGGGCCAATCCCTCCAGCCCAGCACAAACCATGGCTGCCCTAACTCGTGTCCCTGCAGCGATGGCCCTGTGCAATGCTACCGAAGAGCTGGGGTGAAGGCACACCCTGGCCATTCCACCTGCGCTGCCTGACCTAGCTTGCCTCCCACACCTAGCAGAATTCCTCAGGGCAGCTTCATGGGTGGTGCAAAAGGTACTAGAGAATTATCCTCATTGTAGACACAGCCCCAAGTTGGGACACAAGGCGCAGCTGAGCAGGGTGTTGTGAATGTCAGCATATGAGGTGGTGTAACACACCGGTATGTGTTATGGTGTAAGGGTTTGATTAGCGTGTTTAGAGTGTGCAAAGGGCTCAGGTGGAACATCCTGCAGTTACGTGTGGAGTAACAACAGCGATTCACCCAGTGACCAAAGGGGAAATGATGGAGATAACCCCGGACGCTCACCTGCATACAGCCAGAATACAGAGCTGCTTATCGTCCAGTCCGACTCGAGCCTCCTGCCTGCACAGCCATGAGATGATGAAGAATGTGCATTAGATTTCAGCCTTGGCTGTGTCTCTGCAAGCCCTTGAGGTCAGCTGTTTATGTGACTAGCTGCTGACGCAATGGCTCAGTTAGCTGAATTCTAAGTCTCTAGGACATGCGGGTCAGTCCCCTGGGGGGAGCCTACTGGATCTGAACTCTGAACTCATGTGAGGAGGTAAATTCATGGAGGATAGGTCCATCAATAGCTATTAACCAAGATGGTTAGGGAGGCCACCCCATGCTTTGTGTGTGCCTAAGCCTCTGATTGCCAGAAGCTGGGACTGGATAACAGGGGATGGATCACTTGATAATAGCCCAGTTCTGTTCATTCCCCTTCGAAACAGCTGGAATTGGCCACTGTTGGCAGACAGGATACTGGGCTAGGTGGACTATTGGTTTGACCCAGCATGGCCACTCTTGTGTTCTTATGGGAAGTTCCACTGGATTAATGTGGCTGTGCACTGCTGCCTTCTACTGGATAGATTTCTGTGTGACACTCCCTCTATCTTGTGGCTGGAGGGCAATAAAGGGGTACAGGGGTTCTCAAACTTTATTGCACTGCAACCCCCTGCTAACAACAAAAATTACTACACGACCCCAGGGCGGGAACCAAAACCTGAGCCTGCTTGAGCCCAACCGCCCGGTCAGGGAGCCAAAGCTGAAGCCCAAGGGTTTCAGACCCAGGCAGTGGGACTTGGGCTTAGACCCTGGGCCCCTGCAAGTCTACGCCAGCCCTGGGAACCCCATGAAAATGGGGTCACGACCAGGGCCGGCTTTAGGAAATGCGGGGCCCAATTCGAACACTTTCGACGGGCCCTGGCAGAGATGACTAAAAAAAAAAAAGAATGTAAAAAAACACATGGGGCTTGTACTCACCTGGAGGTGCTCCAAGTCTTCAGCAGTACTTTGGCGACCGATCCTTCACTCGCTCCAGGTCCTCTGCTATACTGAAGGACTCGCTGCCGAAGACCCAGAGCAAGCGAAGGACCTGCCGCCAAAGTGCCGCCAAAGACCTGGAGCGCCACCAGGTGAGTAAAAATAAAAAAGGCGCCTCTAGCCAGGGAAGGGATTCTCACTGGGCCTGGGGCCCTCTTAGGCACAGGGCCCGATTTGGGGGAATTGGTGGAATAGGCCTAAAGCCGGCCCTGATCACGATCCAGTTTAGGGTCCCAACCCACAGTCTGAGAACCGCTGAGCTTGTATGATGCATTAGTAATGAGAATTCTCCTTTAGCTCAGGTAGCCGAGGTCTGTGTTTTGGAAATGAAGGTTAGGTGAGGTCTCTTCCCCCGGTGATAGTGGAGGGATGTCTAGCGGAAATAGAAGTGACATCTATGTCCCAGCTACAGGGTCAGACAAGTTTGGTCACAGGCCAGGTGCCACATGTCAGTTGTACATTAGGAGACAATATTCCTCTAGGCAAGAATGGAGTGTGCTCTAGTGGTTAGTGCAGCAGATAGGGAGGAAGGATTCCAGAGTTTTAATCTTGTCTCTTCCATTGACTCGGTCTGTGGCCTCCTCTGCATCAATTTACACCTGGTATGTAAAACTGGAATACTAAAATTTATGTACCTCACACAGATGTTGTGAAGTTTAATTTTCGAGGGCCTGGCTCGGTCACCCTTACACTGAGAAGTCATCTAGTTTGCAAAGCTCCCTATGAACTGTTTTCAGAGTAAGTGGATACTCACATTAAGGTTCACACTGCCTGAGAATTCTGGGCTTTGAGGTGCGCAGTAATTTTATTATTATGCAACGTGTGAACCAGCTTATAGAATGCGTCAGGCAAAGGATGCTGTGAAATATAAGTCATTAATCAATTGTGTACAGTTGTGCCCAATAGCTACCCTCCCACCCCATTCCATCCCCTGGCTTTCGCTGCACACTTATAAACTATCACATTTTCTCACTTCTGTCAATCATTATTTGTGTTGGGGTAGCACCTTGGGCCCCCAGGCAGGGATCAGGGCCTCACTGTGCTAGGCACTATCCCAACAGATAACAAGGTGGGCCCTGATCCAAAACAGTTACAGGGCTTGTCTACACTGTGCATAAGTCTGGACCAGAGGGGTGTAAATTCTAGTGCACGCCAGCGTGTCGCACTGAAACTTCCTTGTGCACTTTAATGCGGTACTGTTTGAAATGGGACTGCATTCATGGGTACTAGGGAACTTTCAATGGGTGCCACGTGGGCCAATTAATGCGCAACACACACTGGTGTGTACTAGAATTTACACTCCCTCTATTGCAGATCACGCACTGTTTAAACAAGCCTATAATCTATGTAGATTTCTTCCAATCTTCCCATAGTATGCCTACTAAGAAACCTCTCCTCCTGGAAATTCCCACTGGTGTAAAACTCCGCTGATTTCAGTGAGGTTACTCCTGCTTTACACCAGTCTAAATAAGAAGGCAAATCAGGCTCCCCAGGCCTTGTCTACACTGGGGAAGTTCACCCCCACAACTTCAAACTGGTTTTAAAACCAGTTGGGAAAAATTTCCCCAGTGTAGACAAAGCCTGAGGGTCCCATTCTACTCTGTTTCCCTGACATTCCCAGGTATCTTTAACTAGACCACGTGTGGCCAGCGGCGTATTATCGTCTAGGCCAACAAGGCCTAGGCCTAGGGCAGCAAATTTGCTCACGCCCCCTCCCCAAATCCACCCCTTCCCCAAATCCCCAGCGCGTCTCCTCCTCCAGGCGTGCTGCGCCTCCCTCCTTCCACCTCCCTCCCAGGCTTGCCACGCGAAAGTGCTGGGAGGGAGAAACGAGTAGCGGTACTCGGAGGAGGCAGAGCAGAGTGAGCTGGGGCCTATAGGTGTGGGGAGTAACCCGAGGGAGGGGAACTGGTCCCCGTCCCAGCTTATCTCCGCTCCACTGCTGCCATCTCCTGAGTGCACCACAACTCCCCTTCTCTCCCCTCCTTCCCAGGCTTGCCGCGCGAAAGCGCTGGGAGGGAGGGAGAAGTGAATAGCAGCGCACTTGGGGAATAGCAGAGGTGACCTGGGGCTGGCGGGCGCGGGGCGTAACTCTTTGGGGGGAGGGGGGGCAGGGAACCGCTCCCTGCCCCAGCTCACCATCACTGCACCCCCACCATTCCCCAAGTGCGCCACATCTCCCCTCTCCCTCCCAGGCTTGCCACTGGGGAGCAGAGGTGAGCTGGCGCCAGGGGAGGGGGGACAGCAATTTTTTGAGTGCCTAGGGGTGGCAAATTTGTTAATCCGCCACTGCATGTGGCCACAGTTGCCAACTTTCACTTGGTAAATAAGCACCCCCGACTTTCACAATGAGCCCAAAATCAAGCTAATCCCACTTCAAAACAAGGCCAGAACAAGCCAATCCCTAAGAACCCCAACACTCTATGTGACTTGATCCCCCCACCAGGCAGTCTGGGACTGTGGTAGGCCCAATATGCATCCCTAACTCTCTCCCCCCATTACCCCCGCAAGCAGGGAGCCAATCAAAAAACAGAAGCTACAAGCTACAAGAGCTTCAAGCCAAAAACTAGCCAGCAAGCAACTCACAAGCCAATTAAGCCAAAAACAAGCCCAACTTCTGTGTTTTTTCAAGGGTTTGACATGTCTGCATGGGGGACATATATTGTGATCTGCTCTTTGCAAAGATCTGTTTGGTGGGTAAAGAGCTGTTGGCGCCTCTTTAGCATAGCGTTATCCTTTGCAGAGGCTGAGTATGGGTCAATACACATTCAGCATTCCCCTTCTGCCCCCATGCAGGGCCACATGCTCGGTATTTATGTTTCACTGCATTAGGGTGGGTCATGCCAAGAACAAAGCCTAACTGATCCTCTACCAGTGCATGTCTCAGCTGGTGCATTTCTTGGCCCAGTGTGCCAAGCCTATGCCAATCAGTGCTCGCAGCACTCTGCTAGGAAGGAGAAGAACAAAAGGACATTGCAGCTTCTCTCACGTGCCATTGCTTTGCTGCTATTCTCCACTGCAGCATCTGTGCATTGGTACATTGTGGTGGCAGCGTTCCTTTACATGCCAGTGTTCCAGTGGGGCCTCTCTAGAGGCCTATCAGTGAAGGGAGGTGTCTTTTGCCCCATGTATTTGATACTTGCGGTAGCACTGAAATGATTAGTCCAGGGTGGCCAAAACCTTCCAGACTTTTGGGGCACACATTGTTACTGGTCTGCCTCCTTCTCATTAGCTCCTTCCCCTCTCATTCCCTCCCTTTCTTCAGGGTCAGACGCTTCGTTATGGGCTGAGCCTGTCGTCTGATTTTGGTCCCATTAACTCCTAGCAACAAGCAAAAGCAGGGAGGTAGTGTTGCTTAGTGGATAGAACACTGGACTGGGCTGCAGAAGACCTTGGTTCTATTCGTGGCTCAGCCATTGGTTTACTGGGTGACTGTCACTTCCCCGTGCCTCAGTTTCTCTATCTGTAAAAGGAGGATAATGACACTGACTTCTCTTGTAAAGCTCTTTGAGATCTACCGATGAAAGGGGGGGGGGGTATTATGATGTGCCAGCTGCTGCACATGTGCAAAGTTCCAATACAGTCTGAGCAGCACACATGCCCCAGGAGCAGTGCAGGTCCAGAGGTTAGGACAGGAAATGTAGCGGCCTTGATTTAGGATGGTACTTAAGCACTAGTTTAATTTTAAGCAAGGAGGTTAGGGGTTTGTTACAGGAGTGGGTGGGTGAGATTCTATGGCCTGCATTGTGCAGGAGGACAGACTAGATGACCATAATGGTCCCTTCTGACCTTAAGTCTATGAGTCTATAAGTACTTAATTCCTATTGACTTCATATGCCTCTGCTTAAAGTTGAGCATATATTAAAGTGCTGTCCTGAACACTGCTGACTTGCTGAATCAGACCCCCGACATTGCCTAATAACAGAAAATGCCAATATTACAGTATATGACAAATGTCACTATCCCATATTAATGCCATATTAGATTAATCCCTAACATGCAGGCACTTTCCGGATGGCTAGCTAAACAACTGCTGAGACAGATGTCTATATACACACACACACACACCCCATACACATGGTTAAGATAATACAACACTATCAGAAAGAAGAGTATGTGATGGCTCCACTGTCAGTCAAAACCAATTCCCGGATGCATTGTGAAAGAAGTCAGTTCCTGAATGATTTTTTGTTTTGTTTCGCATTCTATTGTGAGTTTTGAGACACCTGCAAAGCACTGTCATTTAGGGAAAGAAAAGGCCGAAAGGGAGGTGCTAGCACATGCTCTCATTTCTTTGCTAATGTACAGCCTGATCCAGTGCCCATGAAAATGAACGGAAGTCTTTCCACTGACTCAGTGGGCTTTGGATCGGAGCATTGGCAAGGTATTGTCTGTGTTGCTTGTAACACTTAAGATGTGTAGGACTAGATCTGCAGGCCTGGTTGAGCTGTGCTCAGCACAGGACCAGAGAATGTGGGAAGCAAGTGACTGCACACCACCTTTACACCCCCTCAATCCTGAGGTCATGCCAAGAGGAAAACCTAATTGTCTCTTTACAATGTTGCCAACTCTCATGATTTTGTCATGAGTCTCATGATAATTATTGTTGTCCTTAAAACCCCAGCTCCTGGAGTCATGTGGATCGGTGATGATTTCAGCCTTCATTCTTAAAGAAAAAGTAAGTTTCTAGCCCTTGTGGCTGTGGATAAAGCTTCTAGATATGACCCCAGTACACCCTAAAGGCTCAAAAAGCAGAAGGCAAATAAAAAGAACACCAAATCTATTATTTTTCCATAATCTCATGATTTGAAAGCCAATCTCATGATTTTTGGTGAGCCTGACTCATGATTTTTGAACTTTTGAGGTTGGCCGTTCCGTTTTTACCAGTGCACTTCCCAGCTGAAGGTGGCAGGAGCAGTGTGCCAGGTTTGTGCATGTGTGTTTGCATTGGTTCAGGAGTAGAAGGATTTTAAGTCATTATTGTTCCAGCAATTCTAGTCCATGCATTTCTTTCAGCAGCTCCCCTGGTGTAATTGTTTTAATTAAGATGAGACCAGAGAAAGATTTTCAAAGGTAATAGTACTGAAGCAAGCCCTGACCCTGCTAGCACTTTACAAGCATGCTACAGAACCATTAGGGGCAGTTTTCCAGCAGTTTTGTGTTGCTCAAGTGGCACAAAACGGCCAGAAGTGGAGGGCCAAGGATCCGGCCCTTATTTTTTCTTTGGATTTCTTTATTTTGGATGAACTCCCTCTTGTAATGTCTTACCCCCATGGGCAAGGTGCAGCTGTACACTGGAGTCAGAGCCTGAAAGGCCCTTTGCAGTTCTACTGTACATTGCGTGACAAATGAGAGGTAGCGCATAGAAGTATCAGACCTAACAAGAGCACTTCCTGCAACTCTGATTCTAGCCTAGAGCCAGGCACCAAGAGCCCAATTCTGGCTTTACACCCATGTAACTGCAATGACTTCAGTGGAGTTATTCCTGATTTGAGGCTCGATCCTTCAAGAGTGTGGAGTACCCTGCCCCCAACCCAAAACTGACATGTTTAAGTCCAAGCATGAGCATTGTCCCACTGAAATCAGCACTTCACTGGGACTGCGCACTTGCTCGTGTTTTGCTGCATTGGGACCAGAACACTCTGCACCTTGCAGGATGTAGCCCTTGCATGGATCTGAGGTCAAAATCAGGCCCAAACCTTTCCAACATGGGTGGAGCAAACGTCTGGGCATTAGAGGTTCTATTTCTGACTCAGGCCGTGATTTGTTGTGTGACTGAGAGCGAGTCACTCCCCCGCCCTGTGCCTGTACTATACAATGAGCAACAACAACAACATACCTAACCATCTCACAGGGGCGTGGGAGGATTCCTCAATAAACCTTGGTGAAGTACTCGAAGGTCCACAGATGAATGGCCTTTAAAGTTTCATTGCTGTTTATAACATTCCACTCAATATAGCATGACACTGTAACACCAAGCCCTTTTGAAGAGCAAAGGTGAGATAGGAGGAGGGAGACAATGCCACAGGATGAGGGACCAGGATGAAAATCAGTGACAGGCAAACTGCTCTGGGGAAGGCAAGAGCCCATCTGCTTGGGGAGGGGAGGGGAGAACAGAGTCCAGATCTAAAATCACCCCAAGTTTAGGCTTTGCAAAACTAAAACCCAACTGGCTAAAGTTTTTGCACTATCCCCTCCCCCATCTAGGTTTTCCAGCTCTTCTCATGCTACTTAATGATTTGTAATAACTGATCACACCAGCACTAAGTGGGCCTGTTGGTCCCCAAAGTACAACACACACGTTAACTCATGTCAGAGCACCCCAGGATGCTGTCAAGTTACTGCGCTCCTCATTTTGGCTTTGAGGTGAAAAGATTTGCCTGAGGTCACAAGGCAAGTCACTGAAGACATTTGCCCTGGCTTAATTATTTGAGTGACTAAGAATTTTTTTCCCCTTAGCCTCTGCCAGTTCCTCCTCCTTATTGTGTGTGCACGTCCTCTGTTTGTCAAATACCTGTGGGACAATAACTCAGCTACACACAACGCAGCTGTGTGAATGGCAGGCGACCTAGGACGGTAACAAAAGGAACCTGCTTGGCAGTCCACACAACCGGTGCCTCCTGTCACATTCTTTCCAAGGGTTCTTATAATTATAGGGCATTGCAATGTTGACAGAAAGAACAAGAACAGGCATGTCTGCCATATGACACTGAGCATGTGAGCTAATCCCATTGTGTCAATGAAGTTTTGAAAAAAACAAACACCCCTCTCCACCCCACCCCCATGTATAGATGGACCCTCAGGGCTTAAGGGATCAGCAGAAGCTTCTGGTCTCAGACATTACTGTCTGCACTCCGCACAGGATGTGGTCACATGAGCTCTCCCAATAGAAGGAAATATTTCTCTCTATCCCATCCATGAGTAGACACATAATCATTTGGAGCTGGTTCAAAACCAGGACAAAAAATAATCTGCCAAAGAAGAAGCTGGTGGTGGTGGAATTCAACGTTGGAAAATTTCCTACTGATAGTTGGTCAAAAATGGGTGGTAGTGGTGGTGGGGGAACATGGAATTTTTTCCTCAAATTTTCCCACTGAAATGTTGATGATTTTTTAAAATGCAATTTCAGAATTCAAAACATTTTGACTTGCTGTAATAACACCACCACCATCACTACAGCATTTTGCCTTCCAAGCAGGGAGGTCAAGAAATCCTCCCTGTTTTAGATGGACAAACTTGGGCAAAGAGAGGTGACACCACTTGCCACAGCCTAGACAATGAGCTTTATAACAGGGGATCTCACATTTCATTGCACTGCTACCATCTTCTGATAAAATTTACTACATGACCTCACAAGGGGGGACTGAAACCTGAGCACTCCCAAGGGCTTCAGCCCCAGGTAGGGAGCCTGTAACCTGAGCCTTGCCATCCAGGGCTGAAAGTGAAGCCTGAGCCCTACCACCCAGAGCTCAAGCCCTTGGGCTTTGGCTTTGGCCCCAGGTCCCAGCAAGTCTAATGCCAGCCTGGCAACCCCATTAAAACAGGGTCGAGACCCACTAGTACAGCATCATCTAAAACATCCCCTGTCCACAGAAATCTAAGTCAAGTGGCTTCTACCTTTAGAGAACTATCATAAGGGAACACCTGTTTTGTTAGCATTATCTGCCTATTGAGGACAACATAAAAGACATGGTTGCAGATGGTACGCTCCAAACTGGACCAACTTCTTTCCTTAAATATATGTTTGTAAAGAGCATACACAAGTGGCAAGTTATCTGATGAAGTTTGACTCTCTTTCTGTTTGTGATTCACCCAAGGAGCAAGCCTGATTGCTACAGATGGATTCATCATCCACAAACATTCGGCAAACAGTTGATGCAAACAAATTCCAGCTATTGGGTTGTTGGAGATCTATTTGCTCCAAATGGGTCACTGATCATTGCTATTAGCTGTTTGTTATTTGCAGCACTTGATTTGTCACCTAAAATCATATGGCATTGTTTCTGGTTCCTGATTGGAACATTTTAAACAGAGGAATAGTAAAAAGCGCTGAATAGGAAATAACCAATAGTAATGGTTAATTAGGCTGGGCAGAATTTGATTATTTTAAAAAATTGCAACAGATGAATGGATGTTTATTTTTAATCTTTTTTTCAATTTTTATTGATTTAAATTGTCACAATTGCAGGAAAGTAGAGGTGGTGCAGACAATAATTATTTAATGACTGTCAACACTGAGAATCAAAATGTTAAAGCACGATAACCATTAAAACAGCAATTGTCAACAGCACATGGCAAAATATACAAAGTCCATAGTCTTAAATCTAACACTAATGTGTTCACAAGCAACGTTTTTCTTACTTTGCCTGTCTGTACATTCTGATGATCACTGATGGAAATATTTTCTTTTCAGTTTGGGTATGTGCAGTGAAATTGACATTTACCCACATTTACCAATAACAATCTAATTCTTCCAATCCTACTAATAGTGCACTCCATGCTATGAAAGTTCATGCATGATACAATTAACGAACATTGGGGATCTGCAAACACCAGGGCACCCCTCAGACCAAACCCAGACAGTCCTTTCTGGAATACCAGGCCCTATGATCTTCATTCCTCCTGCATAAAGGAAGCAGCAACAGGCAGGTGGTGCTTGCAGGATGGACTGTGGAATTTGGAGCACCATCTCTAAAGCAGCACACACTAGCTACAGCCAAGGTGTATGGGGTAGGTCTGGGCTTTGCCACCCATCTTCGTCCTCCAACTGGACCCAAACGGATGCCCCAGGCCCAATGGCCCTGGCTCCATAGAGCCTGCCTTGGTGGTAAGACTATGAAAATCTCTAGACCCTTGGAGCTCCCTTGCCAAAGCAGCCTGCCTAAGCCAGTACAGCAGCACCTTCCAAGCCTTTCTGCCCTGACAAGGACGTGGCAACAGAGACTGAAGTATTCATCCCAGACACGGCTGCTGTCACTCACTAAGTCTGGATCGGAGCGTGGAAGCAGTGCACAAGCTCCAGAAGGCTGATTAATGCCTTCAACAGGTGCCACAACCACACACTGTGCCCTGTGCTGTGCTCTGTCTTGTGAATTCGGATGGAATACATGGGCCCAAAAAGTCAACAGTGTTAATGTGACCCTGAAACTGGCCATCCTTAATCAGTGCATTCATGGTTTGGCACAGAGAGACCTTCGCCTGGTTTGCACCACGGCAAACGCATCATTAACAGTCTTTTCAACTTTGTATTAAAGATACAGAAAAAGAGGGAAAAACAGTTAAAACATTTGAAATGTAAACGATTAAATAAGGCTGTCATTTTAACAGCAACCTTCATTCCCTTTCTCTTTAGCTTTGAGAGTCTTTATACGAAACCCGCCCCTTGTTTGACAGTCTCTTAAGGCTATAGCTACACTAGAGAGCTTACAGCAGCCACTGTAAGCTCTCCAGTGTATCCACTCTAAGCTGATGGGAGAGGGCTCTTAATTAATTAATCCACGCCCAACAAGCGGCCGTAGCTTTTTATCACAAGTCCATTCTGAGACCTGGCAAACCTGTGCCAGCATTGAGCTGTTTAGCACAGGGCATTGCTTTTAGCTGCCTCTTTCTTGTCACAGGCTTAGAGCGGTCTTGCAAGTCTGGCTAACCCAGACTCTGAGACAGAAGGCAAATGGAACAGGATAGGAAAGAGAAGAAACAAGATGGGGATGGAAAAAGACATCCTGGGGGTTAGGTGTGTGTAGGACAAATGTCTTATATCCCTGGTGGTGTTTGGGATTCAGCCAGAGCCAGCAGAGGTGGTGATGTCATCTGGGTCCCTCTCTTGGCCTGGTCTGGTCAGGACATCTCTTGGGATCAGGGCAATGAAGGCCCAGTGCTGTTACCATGGTTCCCAGAGTCCCAGGAGATGTTGATGGTAGAAGCCATGACAGTGAAGCTTTCTCCTTCCCCTTCTTTCGCTCAGCCATTGTCCCCTTCTGTTTTCTCTCCACCAATTTTCCTCTCAAAGTCTCTTATTTCCAAAAGGGAGCGATGGGCAGCACAGCCCATCCTCTCATTATTTTGTTCACCAACAGGCCTAATTTCCAACACATGCATTTTAATTCACTGGTTTCCAATCTCATGCTGGTCTTGGTTATCCACTGTGGTCTCCACACAGTCCTTGAGTTGTAGCAGTAAAGCCAAACTCTGTCTGTTTTTCACTTTTTCTGAACAATCTCGTGTAACAGTCCGAGCTAGACTTTTGTTACCTTTCTCCCAATCAAAAATGTGTTACCCTTCGTTATTACAGGGGACTAAACCACTGTAGACTTCCATCCGTTTTCCCCACAGTTGGGCTCACAACTGAGGTAGGCCTTCTAGGCCCTAATTATTGCAACAGGTCACTCTCCAGATTCCCATTTGTTCCACTTCCCTTGTTAGTCCTTCGGCACTGACCTCTAAAGCCATTGAGTCAAGATCTAGTCACATCAGTGACTGTCCCAATGGCAGCACTGCTCCAGAACCATGCAGGACAGCTGTACCAACACAGGGGGAGGGGAAGTGTCACTAGCAATCTAAAATCTGCCTAATCATGGGGGAATGTTGCACAAGGCAGCTACTCCCTGCGCCCTCACAGGACCCTGGAGCCTCTGCCAGGTGAGAGCCTTCTGTTCTGTCTGGGAAACAGACACCTACCTTGTTGCTGACTAATCTGCCAGGGGATTGGGAAGAATCCCAAACCAAGCTGAACTGAGCAACAAGAGGCACTAGTGGGCTAACTGAGTCCTAGGTGGTAATGACAGGCAGCTAAGGGCACCATAACAACTAGGGCTGCTTTACAAAGCACCAAGGGGCAGATTTCCAAATGGTACCTCAGTGCCTAACAATGGGAGTTGAATGGCTGGTGCGTTTTTCCAAACTTCTATCTGAATTTTCAGGCTCTAATTACCTTTGGAAATCTGTCCCATGCAGTCCCCAGCACTTTGAGCTGGACCTCTGATGACCGGGGCAGTTGGAGGAAGAGGTAACAAGCCAGGTCAGAAGAGTATGAGTGGGGTGAGATGAAGTGAGGCAAGTCATCATGTGGGCTGTAATCCAACCACCGAGAGAAACTCAAAGCTGCTCCCAGCCCAGCCCAGCTGAGAGACGAGAGGGTCCCAATAACCATAACAACAAGGAATCCGGTGGCACCTTAAAGACTAACAGATTTATTTGAGTATAAGCTTTCATGAGTAAAAAACCTCACTTCTTCAGATGCATGGAGTGAAAGTTACAGATGCAGGCATTATATAATGACACATGAAGAGAAGGGAGTTACCTCACAAATGGAGAACCAGCGTGAGGTACCACTTGTGAGGTAACTCCCTTCTCTTCGTGTGTCATTATATAATGCCTGCATCTGTAACTTTCACTCCATGCATCTGAGGCTAGGTCTACACTAAGGGAAGGGGGATTGACCTACAATACGCAACTTCAGCTACCTGAATAGTGTAGCTGAAGTTGGCGTATCTTAGGTTGATTTACCTAGCCGTGAGGACGGCAGCGAATCTACCGCTGCTGCTCCCCTGTTGACTCCGCTTCCACCTCCACTGTGGTGGAGTTCTGGAGTCAACGGCAGAGCGATCGGGGATTGATTTTATCGCGTTTACACTAGATGTGATAAAATCGATCCCCGATAGATTGATCACTACCCACCGATCCGGCAGGTAGTGTAGACGTACTCTAAGAAGTGAGGTTGTTTACCCATGAAAGCTTTTGCCCACCTAAATCTGTTTGTCTTTAAGGTGCCACTGGACTCCTTGTTGTTTTTGTGGATACAGACTAACACGGCTACCCCCAGATACTCATAACCACAAGGTTATATTTAGGTCAAATGTGCCTCTGATTCCATAGCTGCTCTCAGTCTGTCACAGCTAGCAGTGTCCTTCACCTCCTCCTGGAAGTGCTTATCACACAACTATGAACCAAAGTGCAACTACATAAACAAACATTCTCCGTGGAACAGCCTCAGGGAGAGATCTCTTTAAAAGGCCATGGAAAGCCGATCCCCCCAGGAACAAAGGAATCAGCAGTGCTAGATGCTAATCTGAAATGCCACCTTAACATTATTTAAAATCATTTAAATAGGATCATAAAGTTATCTCGTGCTCAGCGTAGATTAAGATGAATTTCCTGTGCTGAAGGCTTTACAGCCCAGGAATCCATTTACATGTTACATTTACTGTGTTGTATAATACAAATCTATATGGAAAGTTTTATGCTTTACCCTGTAAAAGGGCTGGGTGAACTGGTTCAGATAAAATGAGAACCAGCCTGAACTTTCATCCCTAGGTCAAGCGGACATTGACCCCCTTTCTGAGATTCAAACAGGTTCAGGAAACATTTCCACAGTTAGGCTTTAATTTTTCATGTGCAAGCTGGAACTAGAAGCCAAAACTGCCAAAAAGCTAGTCCAAGCAGCCGCACAGTCCAGCGACTCCAGCCCTACACAAGGCACCAGGAGACCTAGAGGTTCCAGTCTTGGCTCTGCTGGTTTAGCATATGTCTCTGGTTTACTCATCCCAGACTCCTTCTGTTCTATTTCCCTGACCTGAAATAAACCAGCAGCAAATAGCAAACTGGACCTTTTTCTTTATTTGAGTCCAACCTTCTCACTTGTGAATCTCTCACTATCTAACCAGCAAACTGGGTGTAGATCCTGCTGACTATCCCACTATGACAATTCCCAGGGGTACGCAGGGTTTTGAAGCAACTGGCTACCACCTGCCCTTCACGTTAGGAAATCTGGTGTGTGTCTGGCAGGGGTCAGCTCCCTGATTCTCCATGCCCCTCATCCCACATGGGTTCCACTGCCCTCATGCAGGCTAGGGATGGGCACACTCCAATCTGAGTCTTTTGAGAATCCCCCTGCAGCATCCAGTCCCTTATCCACTGCACAGTCACAGAATCGCCCATCCCCAAAGGCACAATACACCACAGCTTACTAGTGACACATTAGATCCCCCACTCCACTCAACAGACAGCCCTTTGATAGGTTTATAGTGAAAACAAGAATAAGATTAATGAACAAATAGAGAATTAAATGATTAATGGATTAATGGAAGCAAAGAGTTAAATATATATTAAAATCATAATGCACATTCTAGATCATAAACTTTAACAAACACAATGCCCTCTGGTTAAAGTCAAGGCAAATGAGGAGGGTTCAGAGTCTCAGCAAAACAAACCATTTCAAGGGGCCTTAAGGTGGGATCCCAAAATCAGTGGCTCCTTTGGCAAATGTGGGCCTTAGCCTGTTCCTGTCCCCCAGCATCTGTAAAATGAAGACAATAATGTTTAGCCACCTTTGTTAAAAGCTTGAGATCGAGGGATAAAAAATGTAAAACAGCATCAGATTATGGCACTTCTGATCCAACTGCTGCAAGGAAGTCCTGGATAACTCATGGAAAACATTAATTTCAGACCAGGTTTGAGAGCAGTATGCAACCTTTCAGGTCTTTATCCTAATGCAAACTTCTGAAATTTCCCCATCATCATCCATCAAAGCCACTGCTTTTAGACTTGGCATGAAAATGGGGATGGGGGGAGAGAAATCAGTAGTTTTTCTACAGAGACACCTGGGAAAACATTTTTGTTTTGATCCACGTGCATTCACTTATCTCATTTCAGCCCAAAGCTCCAAGTTGGAGCTGCTGGGTTTCCCCTGGGTTGTTGCATCCAACAATCCAAGCTTCGCTTGAAATGAGACCCAGCTTCCCCAAAATGGTTGTGAACTTTAGTGAACCTTTCGATGAATCTGGTGTGAGTTTGCAGCCTGCCCCAGTCCCTTGCCAATTAAGGCTGCGGTTATAGCAGGAGGCTTTTGTGATATGAATAAGCCCCTGCATGGTTCACATTCATAACTTATCATTTGCCATGTCCCCAGGACCCTCTGAGGACACAAATATGTGGTAGTCTTTCATCGGACTGCTGAGCAGATCATTTTTTATATTTGTGCGTGTATAAAGAAAGCGGGATGGCTGATGTCTGTCTACAAGTGACATTTAACTACATGAGAGAAGATGGCCGCGTTCCCCAGTGCTATAGCTTCGAGTCTAATGGTACTGTCTATATTTAGTGCATTTTTAAGATAACCCTCTTCTTCTATTTTCAGCCCCCCCCCCCACCTTCCTGGCCCTTTTGTGGCTCGCTGTGTTGCAGCTTCAGAGTGTACACAGTCTTTTTATTTTCTTTTAGCCACCTATTTAAGCATTTAAAGGGGACTTAAATGGGATGGGAAAATAGAGTTTGTGCTATCTGGGGCATCTTTATAATTTACAGAGAAGGCCAAAGAAGAAATAAGTTGTTTTTTCCCTGCTTGATTTTTTACAATAAAAATTCAAGTCTTGCCTACCCTGCTTTTCCTGAACGTTTCTATGGATGACTAGTAGGACTATGCCCTCATAGGTACTAAGCCAGCAAAGCTTGCTCAAAGTGACAGGGGACATTATTTTTGTTAAAACTCTTCTAAATGATTGGGGGGGGGGGGAATTGTGAAGGTATTTTATTTAACTCCAGTGCCTGACAAAGAGCTGGGAGGAAAGTTCTCTCTGTTAAAGTTGCAACATCCCATCCCTTCAAACAGGGCTGTGAAAGCTCCCACCCAGTCTTCTAGTCCTCCAAAGAGATCTCCAGCAAAAACAGAGCATAGGAGGCTTGATGTTCCTGATTGTCCTAAAGTAAAAAGAAAAGGAGGTGCTTTTTGTTTGTTTTGTCACAAAAACATTCACACATCCACATTCCTGTGCATCATGAAGAAGCAAAGAAGGGCTCAGGCTCCCAATTTTATTTTTCCTTTCAGGTCACCTTTAAGCTGGTGCTCAGAAGTGACAAAACCTCCCTTTCAGCAGTTTTTAGCTGAAGCTGCTGCTAGGATTCTATGCTGCTACCTCCCCTTCTCCCTCCCAGAGAAAATGGAAATGTAAAAGCTTTAAAAAAACCTTCTTGCTTCCCAGTGTTGTTTTGTTCTGTTTAATGACTGCTTTTCTTGGAAAGATTGGCACTCAGGAGGGTTGCCAACTTCGTAATATTTAAAATCTGGATGCTCCAGCAGGAGTGCTGAACCCTCCCCCGCCCCACCTCTTCTCCCCAAGGCCCTACCCCACATTTGATCTTCAATTCCCCTCTCCCCCACCACTTGCTGCTCTTCCGTTGTCTCCCCTCTCTCTGCTTGGGTTGTGAGGGACTCATATGCGGAGCTAGGGCTAGGAAGTGTAGCTGCCTGACTCAGGTAGGAGGTGACCTTGGATGATTAAAGGCTGGTGTGGGTGATGACCCAGTGCCTTCCTGCCTCCTCCACCCACAGTAACTGGACTTTGGGTGTCTAGTCAGTAGTTCTGAGCGAACACTGTCAGGTCCCCTTTTCAACCGGACTTTCCAGTTGAAAACAGGAAACCTGGCTGCCTTAGACTCAGGTGTTCCATCCTCTGATGTGAAACCTGAATGGGTGGGGATTTGTGCCTATCTCCAAGACCAGCCCCTGAAGAACAGAACCTTCGGGTGGGAACAGGTTATGTCACATTTAAACTCTCGGTTTTCATTCTGTTTAGCTGTTAAGGGAGTATCAGTCTCTGAGAACATTAAAGTGGGTTGCATGAGATTAGACAGATGATATATGGATAGAACAAAAACAAGCTAATTTAGAAAGCTGGGGCCTCCATCCAGCTATTGCCATTTTAAATTTACTAATTTTTCTTAGTGCTGGAAAATCCAGACACCTGCAGGTCACCAATTCTCACTGGGCATAAGACCTGACCAAATCCTGGAACCATAACAATAAATAAATGACTGAATATTTCATAAACACTAGACTTCTGGTTGATTCAATCGCTTTAGTATTGGCGGTTCATGAACCATTGGAGGTGGATTGGATGATCTGAGAATATGAAGTGATGTATAAATGTACGTGTGCATTCAACACTAAATTTGTGTCTTTGACTGGCTGATAATGACTTGTGTTCCAGCAATGCCTTGTGTGTAGGTCATCCAATCAGGAACCAAAATAAGTCATGTGATGTGAGTGACTGTGTTCAAAGTTTGAATAGCAAATTGGAACCTTTTCCTGACATACTTGTTAGATATGTTGTAATACCATTGTTATTTATTATTTGGGACAATGCCCAAAGACCCCAACCAGGCATTGTACAAGCACGTAAACGGACAGTTTCTGTCTTGAAAAGCTTACGATATAAAGCCAGAGTGTCAAGAACCCGGAGTTCTTGAGTTATAATCACAGCTCTACCAAGACCTCCTTTTGTGACCTTGAATGAGACAGCTGGTTTCTCTCTGTGTGTTCTTCAATTTCCCTAAGTTCAGCATGATAGCCATCTGCTTCCCAAGGGTGTTGTGACACTGAGACAACGTCTGCACATAAAGCTCTATATACAGTAAGCAAAGGTGCCAAGTTCTGCACGGAAGCTCTCTGACTGGCAGGTAACCACCTAAATTAGCCATTTGGCATGGGATTTTCAAAAGCACCGACTGACTTATGAGCAAAGTCCCATTGAGTTGTACGCCTAAATCACTTAGGCACGTCTGAAAAAATCACACCCCTAGTGCTTAATCCAATCTGAGCACCCAAATGTAGAACCAGGTGCCCTGACTTAGGCGCCCAAGTCTGAAAGTCGGGCCCTACGTGTAAATGGTTTGGATACAATTAGAACCAGTCCAAGATTCAAACTGACCTTGAACCCTTTGTGAGGTTTGCTTCATCTTTCCTAATTGCCACGTTTCTCTGTGAGCCTTGATTTCAGAAGGGAGGGGCTGTGGCGGTTCTGGAATACCATGGATCAGAGCGACAAGGTGGGTGAGGTCATATCTTGTATTGGACCCACTTCTGTTGGGGAGAGACACAAGCTTTCAAGCTCCACCGAGTGATTCCTCAGCTCGAAAACTTGTCTCTTATTGGACCAGCTTCTGTTGGTGAGAAAGTTATTACCTCAGCCCCTGTGTGTCTCTCTAATATCCTGGGACTGACACAGCTACAGTACTGCATACATGGATCAAAGCGTCTGTCCTCACACACAGAGTGGCAATGAAAGCTTTTGGGGGCCTGATCTGAAAAGCACTGCTTACCCACCTGGCCCTATCCTGCTTCCATTGCCATGAAAGGCAAAACTCCTATGACCTAAGCAGGGTAAAAACAGTTCAGTTCCTGTTCTGGCACAAAACCTGGGGTAGTCCTTCACTCATGCTGGCCTTCAGTTTCCCCAGGGGTAAAATGGGAGTAATACTTTCTTTCTCCCAAACGTTATCCTCTGCATTTAGTAACCCCTAGCTCAGGGGTCGACAACCTATGGCACACGTGCCAAAGATGGCACACAAGCTGATTTTTAATGCCATGCTGCTGCCTGCTGGAGTCCCACATTTAGTTATATAATATATAGACTCATAGAGAGAGACCATCTAAAAAACATTAAAATGTATTACCGGCACGTGAAACCTTAAATCAGAGTGAATAAATGAAAACTCGGCACACCACTGCTGAAAGGTTGCCGAACCCTGTCCTAGCTCTTATTAGCACTTTTCATCCATTTTAATGGATGATCACCCCCATTTTACTGATGGGCAACTGAGGCAGCAAGAGGCTAAATGACTTGCCCAAGGCCATGCAGGAAGTCTGTGGGGAAGCAGGAAATTGAAGCCCGGTCTCCCATGTCCTAGATCACTGCCTTAGCCACTGGTCCTTCCTTCCTCTCCTGAGTCCTTCATCTGTTTAGATCATCAGCTCTGCAGGACAATGGCTGGCTCTTGGGATGTGTATGTCTGCTGTGGTGTAATACAAATCATTAGTCATCACAACAACAGGGGCCAGTGAGATCCTGCTCCTGCTACCCCTGATGTCTCTGGCTAGCTTCCTATTGATTTTACAGGCTGCAGCAACACAGACAGCAGCCCAGGATAAAAATGCCCGTTTCTTAATGTCAGTATAGATGCAAGTGTACTCAGTGCTAAGTCCCCCAAGAGTGACAATGTCACAACCCCCCTGGGGATTTAATGGCAGTGACAGAGCAGAAATGGGCAGCACTTCCAACCCCCAGTGGCTCTCAGATCAGAGTGACTGTGCTAATAACCAAGTTCCTGTCCGCTTCCTGCTGTTATTCTGGGGCAGGGGTTGGTAACCTTTCAGAAGCGGTGTGCCGAGTCTTCATTTATTCACTCTAATTTAAGGTTTCACGTGCCAATAATACATTTTAATGTTTTTTAGAAGGTCTCTCTCTCTAAGTCTATATATTATATAACTAAACTATTGTTGTATTGTAAAATAAACAAGGTTTTCAAAATGTTTACGAAGCTTCATTTAAAATTAAATTAAAATGTTGATCTTATGCCGCCGCCCTGCTCAGCCCGCTGCTAGTCTGGGGTTCTGTTCACATAGGCTGGCGGTGGACTGAGCAGGGCCTGCAGCCGGGACTCTGGCTGGCAAGGGTCCCACAGCCAGAACCCCAGACTGGCAGCGGGCTGTGCAGGGCCGGGACCCCAGACCAGCAGAGGGCTGAGCAGGGCCTGCAGCCGGGACTCCGGCTGGCAAGGGTCCCACAGCCAGAACCCCAGACTGGCAGCGGGCTGTGCAGGGCCGGGATCCCAGACCACCAGTGGGCTGAGCAGGGCCTGCGGCCGGGACCCCGGCTGGCAAAGGTCCAGCAACCAGAACCCCAGACTGACAGCGGGCTCTGTGGGGCCGGCAGCTGGGACCCCAGAACGGCAGTGGGCTGAGCAGCTCAGCCAGCTGCTGCTCAGGGGTTCCATCTGCCGGCTCCTGCCAGCCAGGATCCCAGCTGCTGGACCCATTCAGCCCACTGTCGGTCTGGGGTCCTGGCCCTGCCTACATACAGTGGGTACCTACCTTCTCCCTGGTTCTGGCCCATTCTCTTCCTCTCTCTCTGCACTGAGCTGAGGATGGGAGTGCACTGAGCACAGTGCTGGGGGTGAAGGAGCAGGCTGAGGGTTGGGGTGTAGGGTCTGGCCAGGAGCTAGAATGAGGGAGGGGGCTCAGGGTTGGGACAGGAGATTTGGGTGTGGGGCACTTACCTGGGCAGCTCCCATTTGGTGCAAGGGATGCAGGATGGGTGGGTGCAGGAGCTCCCGTTTGGTGCTCAGGGTGGGGTTAGGGATGTGGGGGGTGCAAGAGTCAGGATGTAGGGGGTGTACGGGGTGTGGGGGGCTGGGTGTGTGGGGGGTGCAAGAGTCAGGGCAGAGGGCTGGGGGCATGTCAGGGGGGTGCAGGTGTCAGGGCATGGGGTGAGAGGACTGGGTATGTATGGGGGTGCCAGAGTCAGGGCTGGGGTTGTGGGGGGGGGTAAAGGAGTCAAGCAGAGGGCTGGGTGTGTGTGAGGGGTGCCAGAGCTCAGGGCAGGGGCCTAGGGGTGTGTGTGGGGCTCAGGGCACAGGCCTGGAGAGTGTGCATGGCTGCAGGGCTCAGGGCAGGGGCCTAGAGGTGTGTGTGGGGCTCAGGGCAGGGCCTGGGGGGAGGGGGGCAGGGCGCAGGGATCAGGGCACAGGGCACAGGGTTGGGTGTGTGTGAGGGGGGTACAGGGCTCAGGGCAGGGCCTGGGGGGAGGGGAGTGGGGCGCAGGGCTCAGGGCACAGGGCTGGGTGTGTGTGAGGGGGGGGTCAGGGCAGAGGGCTGTGGGTGTGGGCTGGGGTCATGAGGTGCTCACGGCAGGGGGCTGGAGGGGATATGTCCCTACTCCACCACCCCCCTTCCCCAAGGCCCTGCCCCCGCTTCTTTTCTGCCTCCACCGGGAGCAGCGAGCAGGCTGACTCCACTCCTCCCGGACCCCTTCCCTCACAAAGGCCATCAGCTGAGATTGGCCAGCAGGGAGGGAGGGATGGAGAGGAGGAGGAGGGGCAGAAACCCAGCACACTGCGGGAAGAGGCCGGGGAGCCAGCAGCACCAAGCTTCTGCTCCCTGGACTCTTGCCCCCTCCTGCCGTGGGAGGGGCAGAGGGTAGAGAAGAGCGGGCCGGGCCAGACCGGGGTGGATTTTTAATGGCAAGCTGCTACCTGCCGGGACTCCATTAAAAATCAGCTCGCGTGCCATCTTTGGCATGCGTGCCATAGGTTGCCAACCCCTGTTATGGGGGGTGCAGCTTTCCATGTCAAACACGCCAACCTGTCACCAGTTCTACAGCTGGTTCGCAAGGTGGGAAACGTCCTGTGCTGCCTGCCTGGGGTGGGGGGCCTGGTTCCATGGCCCCATTTACTTTTTAAACATCAACTCCTCTACGCTCAGTCCATGGGAAGTAGGGGCAGCAGTGATGAATTCGATCCTCTGATACCACTGTGATGCCACTGGGGCTAGTAGCAGTAAAAGGAAGGGGCATTCAGTCTCACTACTGGAGTTCCATTATGCTTAGTCTTATCCGGATGTGTGGATATGAGGACACTCTTGTACGCACTAGCCACCACCCTACCCCCTGCTCCCACAACCTGCCCCTACCTTCGGCTACTGGCATTCCACTGGCTAGCAGCATTACGGGAAAACTGACTGCTTGGCGACTGTAAGGCCACTGCTTCATGCTGCGTACAGAAGAGCCTATGTCAGTCAGGAGCCAAGTATTTGCAAATTACTGGCTGCCTCTGGATGTGGAATGAGATGCCCTGGCAGCAACCGCTCATTACGAGAAGCCGCATAGTCAGGTGGTTAGAACAGGTAACGGAGATTCCAGTCACCAATCTGTGTGAATTTGAGGCACATTGTGATGACGTGGCTTGCCCAGTTTCCCCATCTGCCATACAGTGATCATACCCAGCTAACAGGGGTGTCATGAGATTTAATTCACTAATGTTTGATGATTGCTTCAGAATTCAGGATGGACAGGACTCCAGAAGGGCAGAACAGGATTATACCAACACAACTAGCCCTTTCAATATCCCTTTCACCTTGACTTCTGTGTAGTATCCAAAATAACTAGGGCAAACACTAAGTTCAGCAGAATTCACCCAACTCCTCCTCTTTTCCAAGGATCATTACATTCATTTTCCAAGACACCAATATATATTCTGAGTTGCTGAACCAAGCAGTTGATAGGAATGATACTGGATAAGCAGGAGATACCCAATCCCTGAGCACTTCTGCTTTGGCTGGGAACACACAAGGGCAGAAGAAGATCTCAGACATGACCTGCATGGCAACAGCATTTCAGCCTGCTCACAATAACACTGGCTAAGCTCAGAGCAGAGCAGAGGACATGATAAAAGGAAGCTCATTGCCAGTGCCTAATAACAGGGATGACAAATTAATTACATAGGGCTGAACCCTGCCTCTCCCCCCACCGACACATGGGGCCTCCAGAGCTGCACGGGGAGGGGGGGGTGCAAGTTGGGCAGTTTGCCCTGGGCCCCGCAGGGGTCCTGTGAGTCCTGGCCCAGCGATGGTCCAGGTCTTTGGCGGCATTTCAGCAGCGGGGGGCCCTTCAGTTGCTCCGGGTCTTCGGTGGCATTTCGGCGGTGGGGGGCCCTTCAGTGCTGCCAAAGATGCGGAGCGACTGAAGAGCCCCCACTCCTCTGCCGCCAAAGACCTGGACCACTGCCGGGTGAGTACAAGTGCCGCAGCTCCCCTGCTTTGCCCCAGGCCCCCTGAATCCTCTGGCGGCCCTGGGGGCCTCAAGGAATTGCTGCGATTCCACTGCAGAAAGGGTGGCACGATATGGGGACCCCATGTCAGGGGCTGTATCACCCTACACGCTGCTGGGCTCTGCTGGGGCTTCCTGAGTATGGGAGTTTGGGGGCTGGGCATGGCCAATAGCCTCGTGGCTCTGCAGATCCATCAGCTGTTCCCTGAAGGAGAAGCACAGCAGCTGCCAGAGACGGGGAGCCTTTCGACAACTGTCTGCAGCCTGACATTTCCTTTCCATGGAGAAGGGTGGCCTACAGCTAGTGCTGGGCTGAGGACATTGCTAAATGGTCGTTGCCCTGCAAGGGACAGTCATTGCAGGAATTTTCTTGCCTGGATCCACTTTGAAGAGATGCTCAAACATTTCTTGCTGAAAAGGCCTCCTGGGAACCCCCAGGGACCACTCTCTGCCCACAGCATTCCAGAGCCGGGTTGCAGCTGTTCCTCCCAATATGCCCAGGTCAGTGCACAGAGTGGCTCTGGGATGATCCATAGCTAGCAGACCAGACTCCTTTCTCCCGCATCCAACAATTCCCTGTGGGACAAATCCTGATGCCCTTAAACTCCCCCTGCAGCCATTGTCAGTCAAGGTGGAGACTGGTAACAGCTGAGCCAGGGCCTCAGTTAAACAAAGAGACAAAAAGGCCCATGTGCCCAAAGCACCAGGAGGGGATGTAGGGACTGCCGGGCACCTTGAGCACCATTCTGCGATGGCTGGCCAGGGCAGCAGCTTGCCCTAATTTGGTCACCCTGCAGTGCCATGTTTACAGGTAGAACTATTTATAAGTGCTATCCCAGGACATGTGTCTGTGACCTTCACAAGCACAGCCATCAAACTGAATAGCTGCTTGCTTAGCACTCACACCGGCCCTTTAAGAGCCAGACCATGCCAACAGGGCCCAGACTCGCACTGGGGGGAGGATAGAGGGCAAGTTCCAGGTGGGCAGGCAGACAGCGCCTTCCACACCACCCCATAGGGAGAAGCAGTGTGCACCCCCTGCAGTGACCTTTCGGTTCCCCTGGCTGGAATAAAGGGGGCCGGAACCCTGCCTCTTTGGGGTGGTTGCCACCTCCAGGGTACTTGTGCTCAGGTAAGCACAGTCCTTGAGGTGGTGTCTGGCCCCTGTATGGGGGCACAATTGGGGCAGGGCTCATTAGACACCCTATGATGGGGGCAGGCACCATGTGGCCCCAAATAGATGTAGTACTGGTGAAAAGTGCAAGGGTGACGCCTTTTATTTATTCTTGGAACAAGCACAGTGCAGGCAGCTGCAGTGCAAGTGTTTGTCTTGCTGCTCTGCTGGCAGGTGTCACCCCCAAGTGAACTAGACCAGAGCAGAATCCAGCCTATCCTACCCAGTCCAGGCTCATCTGCCCTCCTGGGACTGAGAATCTCTCTAACTGTGCTGAGACCCCTGGCTATTTAATCCTGACATCACCAGCTCACTTTGCTCAGGACACTACGCACCTAGCAAAGGGTGATACCTTTACCTCACTGTGACCTAGGCCTGGATCTGAGCCCTCAAGCTCTCATTGAAAAACCTCCAGAGCTCAGGCCCAGCCCTCCAAGCCACCCAAACTCTGCACCTACTGACTACTAAACCACCCACCCTGTTTATATATTGGAAATCACGGGAGATTTAATCCATCTTGATTTCTCTGCATCATCTCCAGTATGGAAACACAGAGCCCTTTGCAATAATGTCAGAGGGTCTGTGCAGAAAGCTCATCGGCAGGGTCAGAAACTACCAGAACCTGGCACCATATGTTTCTATAACTGCTGAAATAGAGAACTTGCAGCTGTTGGAGCCAGGCAAAAGAAGAGGGCTCTATGTGCAGGGGAACGGAGAGGGAACCAATAGAAAGTTTGTTCAGCAAAAGCTCTCCATGGAAAAAAAATATGGAGTGCCAGAAACCAAGGGATCAGATGATGTCACTTTGCAACTGTATACCCCAAAGCGCTGGTTAAGGGTTATCCCCATTTAATCAATGGGGAGACAGAGGCACAGAGAGATTTAATGGCTAGACTGGCACCTTGTAATCCACCCTGAGCTAAAGGCAGCGCATACTTGTGCTGCCTCAAGAAGGGTAGAAGTGGCACCAATCCTTTACCTGGACCAGCTTCCATCTGCCGCTTTGCAGCTCAGCGGCACTAGCCAGAGCGCTCGGGGAAGAGGCCCACCCCTTCCCCACCCACCTAGGTGGCATAAGGAAAAGCAGCCTGGCAGCAGCCAATGCTCTTCCTTCTCCCCAGTCCCCACCATGATGGTTAGCAAACACAGGAGCGTTCTCTTTACTGCCACTGCATAAGCATCCAGCAAACTTGTGCAAGGTCACACAGCAAACCAGTGAGAGAGTTAGGAATAGAACTCCTCTCTCCTGGGTCCCAGTCCAATGCCTTAACCTCTGGCCAGGCCACCAGACTCCTTGCACCTCCCCTTGGAGGATCTCAATTTATTTTTTATCTCCCTTTTAGGACCTGCATTGACTGCACAGAAGGGGTTAAAAGTGCATTTCTTCTGGTATTTTTATTGCAGCCGAGAAATGTCACTGTCATGACTCCAAATGCTCCAAAGTTAATTTTAGCCCCACAGTGCTACATTTTTCAGCTCAGACAGGGTGGGTGGTGGGGAGCAGGGGGCATGTGTGTGTGTTGGGGGGGAGCCAATGGGGGTAGTATGTGCACACACGCCAACAAGTACGCATGATGCACACAACATAAAAACCACTTCTACCTTCTCAGCATAAGCAGCTGCTGGATTAGGAGAGGATTTTAGTGTTCCTTTCCTGCCTTTTCCATGGAGAAGGCTGCCCAGACATGGACATTTATAGCTACCCAGATCTCTGAGTTGCTGTCTAATTCTCTTAGGTTTCTCTCCTTAGTGGGACCGTGCAAGCACGTATGTGTCACCAGCAGTGATGCTGGAGACCTGAAGGCGACAGTGAGCTGGAAACAGATACTGCCTTTTCCTGTTTTGGGCTGCAGCAGCGGGCAGCTCTGCAATACATAGGGTCAGAGTGCCTGTCACGCCATCCGGAACTGCTCTACGAGGAGAGAAGTACTCGCTGTTTAAAGAGAGGCCATGCAGAAAGGGCTTGATTTTCCCAGGTTCTCTGCAGGCCCCAAGGATCCCTTCTCCATATTTTAGTCTGGTTTCCTCCTTCTCAGACCTTGGTTTCTGGTTACCTCCTTCCTGGACAATGAGGGCTGAATAGGATCCCAGCAGTGCTATTAAGATGAATTGTATGGCAATGCCTAAAGATCCTATGGAGATGATCCTGCTCCCATAAGAAAGCTGTCAAGAGGTTTGTGTAGAAAGATAAGGGCAGTGACATACCAACAGGGCCATCTGGGGGGGGGCAAGTGGGGCAATTTGCCCCAGGCCCTGCAGGGGCTCCCATGAGAGTTTTTCAGGGCCCCTGGAGCGGGGTCCTTCACTCGCTCCGGGGGCCCTGGAAAACTCTCGCGGGGCCCGGGCCCCCGGAGCTTCTTCTGCTCCAGGTCTTTGGTGGTAATTCAGTGGCGGGGGGTCCTTCCACTCTGGGACCCACCACTGAAGTGCGTCAAAGACCCGTGGGGGGGGTCCTTCCGCCCTAGGACCCACAGCTGAAGAGCTGAGTCTTCGGCGGTAATTTGGTGGCGAGAGGCCCCCAGCACAGGTCTTCAGAGCACTTCGGCAGCAGGTTCTGGAGCGGAAGGACCCCCTGCCGCCGAATTACCACCAAAGTGGGGGTCCCCCGCCGTTGAGGACCCCAGGCCCCCTGAATCCTCTGGGTGGCCCTGCATGCCAAAGTCATAGATGAAGGCAATGACAAAGCTGGGAATACAAGCCCGGTGTCCCGAGTCCCACTCCCATGCCCTATCCACTAGACCACTCTGCCTCTCAGTATTGTCCTTGCATTAGCATGAGGAGACACTGCAGAGCAGTGCAAGTTGCTCCTCCTTCTCCTTCACCATCCTCAAAGGTCACACATACTGCCACCAGCATTCTTCCAGGCCTTGATAACCCAGTGGCTGGAGCAGGGGGAAGCTCTCACCACACTGGCCAGGGAGGAAGGAAAGTGGGGAAATATTGCTCAGTCATGCCGCGGAAAGGAGGTGGAGCTGTGCTCTCCCCATCTTCCCCTTTCTTTAACCCCTGCTGATAAACCAAGGGGCAGACTAAGAATTTGAACCTGGGTTTCACACATGCCATGGGACCACCTCAGAAAAGGAATTTTTTACCAGATGTAATTCCCATTGTGTTGCACCTCTCCCCTTTCAATGCACTTCCTTTAAAGAGCCCATCTGCATTCACCTGAAGAAGGGAACAAACTGCACCTGTTCCCAGTGCTGCTCAAAGGGTACGTCTATATGGGATTCCAGCTTGGGCAGACATACCGGCACTAGCTCTCATCTTGCTAGTGGGCTAAAACTAGCAGCGTAGCTGCAGCTGCTGAGGTGGCAGGCTGGGCTAGGAGCCCTGAATACGTACCTAGGGTGTCAGGCGGGGTCGTCTGGCGGCGGCAAGCATGTCTCGCTGCGCAGCTGCCTAGCTTCAGCATGGACACAGATTCCCTTAGGAAACATGGTGCTTCTGAAAGGTGCCAGCTTGGCAGCCCTGCAGACTGATGCCCACTACTTGCGCTCAGGACAAATTCAGCGCAGGGAACACAATGCACGCTGCCCCCCACTCCTCTGACAGTGTGCTGGGTGGGCCCACCACCAGGGGTCAGAGCCAGGTCACTCTCCAAGTCCATCCCCCCCTTGACTTCTCTGCTGAGACGAAGGCTTTCTAAAGCTGACCACACCTGGGGATTGCTAGCTGCCCCAGGTCCATGTTCGGGGATTGCCAAGGGGAAGAGGCAGTTCTGCAACAAGAAACATGTCACACAAGCACACACACTTTGTCACAAAGGCAGCTGGCCATAGTTTGGGACAAACAAATAGCTTGCTATTGTCAAATCCCTTCCCAATCCCTCTGTCACAACCTGACACACCACTAACCACCAGGAGGTTGTTGGGGAGCTACAAGAAGGCAGCTGGACGAGGCTGCTGGGTTTTGGTGAAAGCCAGCCACATGGCAATGGCTTGCTGCGGTGTTCAGTACAATCGTACATGCAAGTCTGTTAATCAAACCAGGACTTGCTCGGTCTGGGAAGTAACATGGCCTCAGAAACTGCAGATTAGTTCTCCACAGGCCAGGGAAACAGTTGGCCAGAAAGCCAGATGTTCTGAAGCACAGCTGCGTGCTCAGAACCCTGCTGCGCTTTCATGTACAGCATCTCACGGGTTAAAGCCAGTGGAAAAGGAAATGGGCTAAACGTTCTGCAAGAATTTAGCTGTGCAATTATCTGCTCCGTGGCAGTGCTACTAAGGCTCCTGTGTATTGCACTGAAGAGTTATCCTACTATTATTTGCTGAGGTCCTATGTTGTCCTCTGCATTGGAAAAGCCCATCCCTGCCCTGAGGAACCTTGGCTCAGTTAAACTCAGTGGGAGTTTTGCCATTGACTTCAACCAGAGCCAGGATTTCATCCTATAAACAGGCAAACACAGAATACTCTGGGAGACCCTGAGTCAGAGCTCTTGTGTTTCTAAGATGGGTTAAGTCAGTTTTTACTGACTGTGGTTAAGGTTTGCGGGTTTCACAGCAGAAGGCCAATGAAATCAATTGGACCAAACAAGACTGACCAGAAAAACAATTGTCTGCACCAGATGACAAGAACCTTCCTGAAAGCAGCTTTAGTAATATTTGGTGATCTCCTTAGTCAGTGGCCTGTCAGTCTCCTGAAATCCTTCTACCCCTCCTAAGAGGTGTGTGAGTAACAAGGCTTGGAAGCAGCAGGCAGGCAGGCACGTAGGGTGGGTAGGACAGAAGTCTCGTTCATTCAAGAGGTTCTCTCCAGAACGCCCAGGATCTGGGGACTCCCTCACTTCTGTTTCCTCCCATTACTTGCTATTTTCCCAAAAGTTGCTGTTAAGACGAAGCAACAGGAGATAAAATAACTAGGAGCTACCGGGCTGCTGAGTAACCTTGGGCCCTTACTGTTCTTTTTGAAAGTCAACAGCCCCAGGCTTCAGACACAAGGGAGAACTGCAAGAGTCCTTTGAGAACATGCCAGGCCTTAGGGAAGAAAGAGGAAGATAAAAGCCCAAGCCCAAGAAAGGCAATTGTTTTAGAGATCAACGTGTCAAGCGTTTGTTCGCTGCAGTGAGCTCAGCTTGGAAGTCCATGACCAAGCAGCCAAGTGGAAATGAACAGCATCAAGAAATCAACAGTGTTACAGAAAGAGCAGAGAGGTAGGGCCAATGTGTTCCTCTGCCATCAAAATACCCAAGAGCAAATAAAGACAGAACTGTCAAGAGTGAAAGAGGAGGAGTCCTAGAAAACGGGTCAAACCTAATGTTGGTGAAAGGGGCTAATATGAATGGCTGGGGCAAGTCATAGCGTGGGCAGATGCTATGCAATCTTCCCTCTGCCAAAGCACCTCGGTCTTGACTGGCCACAGGTCCCTGCTATTCCAGCTCTGGACCCCTTTACTGCTTTGCCAATATACTTGAGCACTGAATGGCAGCACCTCTCTGCTATGCTAGTTGTCGGGCGGCTCGGGCCCCTCCACAAACTTCTGTCAATATGCTTCAGTCCTGACCTGCATCATCCCCTGCTGTTCCAGTCCTGGGCCTCCACACTTCAATCCTACGTGGCTGCTAATGCAGTACTGGGAGTGTCCTGAACAGGGATGGCCAATCACACAACCATTGTAGTGTCAACAACTGACAACTAGGATGAGGGCAGCAAGCTCATCTTGCCTGTGATCAGAGAAAGGATTTGTACTCTTGTCTCTGCGGGTAGAAGTCAGTGCTGCAGCTGGCTGGAAAAATTTGAACAAACATTTTGGGTAAGAATTTGCCAATTGGTCAAAATCTAAATGTTTGATGAAATGGTTCTATTGGGATGAAGTTGCCTCATTAATCAGGCAGGAACCTAGGGACTTCAAAGTGCGCAATTCCAGGGCTCCCAGCACCCGTGCCTCTCTGACAGCCCACCAGGTGGACTCCCCCAGGGTTGGGGCTCCATTACCTTTCCACCGAGAATTTTGAAATGTGGGGGTTAGGTCCAAATCAGAATGAAACCAAATTTCAGAATAGTTAAATTCTCTGTGAAACATCATCATGAACAGGTCTGACTACCAAAAGGAGGCTGCTAGACAACTCTCCAGTACCAAAAATTCTACAGGCCACTTCCCTCAGATCCCACTAAAGAATACACTAAGAAACTGCACCATCTATTCAGGACACTCCCTACACTAACACCAGAACAAATCAACATACCCTCAGAGCCCCGACCAGCGTTATTCTATCTACTACCCAAGATCCACAAACCCGGAAATCCTGGACGC
>NC_133782.1:26360487-26490403 GCF_003597395.2 Chelonoidis abingdonii | reverse complement strand
CTAGCCTGCTTCTTGCTTGCATATATATACCTGCCCCTGGAAATTTCCACTACATGCATCCGACAAAGTGGGTATTCACCCACGAAAGCTCATGCTCCAAAATGTCTGTTAGTCTATAAGGTGCCACAGGAGTCTTTGCTGCCATAATCTTTCTCCACCCAGCTCTAGTAAGTGCTCTGGGACTAGGATTCCATCAGCAAGTTGGGTTAGGCCAGGTCACGACTGAGATAGGAGACCTCCAAGCAGAAGCCAGGTGCTACAAAAAGCAGCATCAGCTATTCGTTAGGTAGCGCTCTTTTATGCAAGTCAAAACTGAACCGAGATTCCTTGCAAGGCGGCAGGCAGTGCTGGGCACTTGGAGCCACCAGCCCTTAGATAAGATGCAAAACCAATATAATTAAATGTCATGTGCTGATTTGGAAAGAGAAGAGGTGCTAGTTCCCATCTCCTGATCATATTCTTATCTGGGTAATTAAATCCTGCCTCCTTAAATCCCCCTGGATATGGTATACTTCACTGCTTCCAGTTCCTAACTGTCGTGCAATGTCCCTGTGTGCTGTAGAGTACCTGATGTGTTTTTTAGCCGAGAGGTAGCTGTATTTCGGTGGCAAATGAAGCAATCCCTCGATGTATCCATTTGCAAAATACTTTTGGGTCCTTCTGGCTGGCTGGTGCTATAGAGAATGTTAAGGGACAATTGTTATTCCTGTGACTGCAGCAAAGCAATCTGTAAACCACTGAGACTGGATGAAATCAACCCAGGAGCAGGTCACGCAAAAGAGCTGAACAATTTTCTCACCTGCTGAGAGAACAGGGTCATTTAATACAGAGCCGTGAAATGGAAAAAATAAGCTCAATGTTATTGGTTCATAATTATTCTAAGTTAAATGTTGTCCGGGGGCATTCTCCCTGCTCTGCACTGCGAGCAATGTAAAGTAAAATTAAGCATATTGACGGGAATATGTTATCGCTACACTAGCTAGCACTGACCGCGTTAGATCTTTGTGTCTCTCACGCTGACTGCACTCCAGCAAGCATGTCGCCATTCTGGCTGTGTTCTTTGTAGAGCTGCTATTACTGTTTCTTTTTACATCAATGCCTAACTGGCACTAGAATTGAAAAAGCAAAATGGAAAAAAGGGGGCGTGGTTCATTTACCATCATAGCATGCCAGAGCAGGCCGCTCGGGTTCGCCACTCGGTACGGTAACGTTTGGGAGAGCATGCAGAATTAGACAGATCCCCCCACCAAGAAATTGCTCCTTTTAGCTGCAGATTCTTCCATTCCTTACAGCTTGGTTTAATTTTTGCCCCTTGTCCCAGGGAAACAGTGAAATACCACAGGCCCAGTTCTGATCTCACTTAGATTAGTTTTCCCTAGGTGGAATCCATTGATTTCAGCGGAGTTGCTCCTGATTGACATAAGTGTGATGGAGACCTGCCTCAAGCCTAATGAGCTGGCACTGAACTCCTGCTCTAAAAAAGACCCAGGAGTCACCAAAAGTGCCAGTGATCCTCTCACGAGAGCCCTGACCAGATCTGGTGGCTCAAGGAAGGCCTCCACCCGGGTCCAGAAATGCACTGGTCTAGAATCAATCAGGATCAGCTCCCAGTATGACTCAGCTTACCCCAATGAAATGCAAATACTGACCATGTGGTAAGGGAGATGTTGAACTTGTATTGACCCTGCCTCACCTTGAGCCAGGGTTAAGCCCATCCTAAGGGCAGATTGAGAGTTGAGTCGGGGGTCAGCATTTGAACTAGAAGCCTTAATCACCTTTTGTGCCACTCTCCAGCCCAGAGCAACTGTCAGCGGCTGCTAATAAACCCTTGAAAATGAGGGGTTTATAATGGGAGTGATGGGACCTCCAACTAGCGTTAGAGCAAACCCTCTGTTATCACTCACAGGCTCAGGGAAACAGCTGGGCTCCTTTGGCACAATGCAGATCACACAGCCCAGATTGAAGCAAGCAAGAACTGGAGGTCAGGTATTCTCTGTCGATGAGATCTGGGCTATGGACCAATCTTCCAGAGCAGAATCAATGAATTAAGATCCTGATCAGCCTCAGGGAACATGACAGAACTTTCCCCTCACATAAAGCTTTTCCGTCATAAACAACACAACTTTCACAGCAGCCACTGCCTTCCTCCTGCTGTAAAAAAGAAACCCAAAATAAACAGAAACCCTACCAAAGCAGAGCTTCCTAAGACACGGAGAAAGGGACATGTCTCTGTGGAGTCCACTAGGGGCCTTGCCATGCTAATCTAATCTTCAAGATATCTGTGCTTCTCCCATGTTAATGTGCAGCAGCAGTACAAAGCCCTTCAATCGATAGGAGACCGGCATACATCCATCCCCAAGCCTTTCACCCTGGCTAAGGCACAGCAATTCTGTTTGTTCAGATTTTATCCTGCTAACAACCGCCACGCATACTAAATAGGGCCTCCTTATTGCCAGGCATGAACTCTCTATCACTTTTCATTCCACTCAGTTTCCACTATGCTGGAAATCTCATTTTTGCTGGGTTCCCAGGTGGCATGTGTTATTTCTAAAACCAGACAGAGCTGGGTACAAAGGAGAGAGATACTCTTGTCTTCACAACAAATGCACATGACCAATCCTTGCTACAATCACTAATTCAAACAATTTGTTTTTAAGTTTCAAACTAAAATAGTAATTATAATACCAGCGCTTTTCTTCCATAGATCTCCTTGCACTTCCCAGAGGTAGGGAAGTATCATTCCTCAGCTTTTTCCTGCTATGGAAATTGAGGCACAGGAAGGGGAAGTGTCTTGCACAAGGTTATAAAGCAAAGCAGTGGCAAAGCTGCAGATAGCGCACAGGGTGGGGTTCTGACTGCTCAGCCATGCTACCTTTGACCTACCACTGAGCCAGGCTCCATCCCTGTACATAAGCTAAAAAGGGGAACTTAAAACGGAGGTGTCAGTGGCTATTAGCAGTCTCATAATTCATCCATATTAAAATGAAGTACCACTTTTCAATTTTACTTCACCTCCCCCGCCCCCTGCATTCTGCTTTCAGTGTTGGGCTCACACCCAAAACACTAACCAAAACTCATCTGAAACTGCAAAATTTCATCTGCAAAATTGTAGCTTAAATTAAGCCTCTGCTACATACATTTCAAGGAGAAACCGTGCACCAGCCCACGGTCACTCAAAACTCAACACAGCTTTGCTGTGAAGTTTGTAAATATGGATAAACCTGGCCTGAGGTGTGGCCTTTTAATTTTAAACTGGTGACAAAGGAGCTTCCCTTAAAATGGAGGTCCTGTTCCTCTGGGGTATAAAGGTCAGTTCAAAATAAAAGTCCTAAAGTTAACAGATGGTCCAAGGCCCTAGTTCTGCAATGTCTCGGTATTGTTCTTGGATAACTGTACACCAATTTCTGCCCTGAGACACAGCCAGGCAGATCCCCCTAGGACAGGAGAATAATGCAGGAAGCCTTGGGCAGAGTCTGGCTCTGGAACCAGATATGTCAGCCAGAGAGCTTCAAACTCTCCAGCAGCAATCCTCCAAGCTGCTTATTCTCAGACAGGGTAGGGATTAGGTACCAATGATTCAACCCTGGTGTCTAAACCCACCAGCCTCCCGTAAACAAATCCGACATTCGGCGACAAGACCAAAGGAAGTTGTATTATGAAGTTATCGGTTTCCTTTCTGCACTTCAATACATTATAAACTACAGACGGCACAAGCCATAAACTTTGCTGATAAGTTACTCTCGTTTTCAGAATAACTGACAACAGGTAGGCAGCTGTTTAAGGATTTTTCCATTGCAGGTAATTTTCCCATACTCGTTTATGCTGCCATTATCCTGGAAGTGGGTTTTTTGTGCCTCTTATGAGAAACAACTGCATATGCAGCTGTCACTTAGTTATTCAACTTTCTGCCTGGGGATGGTTCCAACTCTAAGCAAGGCTGAATGCAGAACGGTTCACTTTACTATTATTGAATTTTATCCTATTCATTTCCACTGGGCTCAGAACCTCCATTTGCCATGGAGTCCAGCTCACCTGTGCTTCAAGCCTCCAGACCGGCTAGCCAGATATTCAGATAATGATCATTACAGATATTTGTCATAAGAGGCGCAGCAAGAAGAGATAACACCATCTTTTTCCTGTATCCAGTCTAATCTAAAAAAGGCAGTGTGGTTTAACAGTTAGAGCAGAGGACTTGGCATCAGGAAGCATATGGAGGTGGGAGTTTCCTATTCCACACTGCCACTCACTTGCAATGCAAGTGGAAGCAAGTCACTGCACCATTCTGTGCCTCAGTTTCCCAATGTGTAAAATGGGGAAGATATTTGTCAATCCCACAAAGTTTATCAAGTGAGTTGAGAATGCTGGAGGAAAGGTGCTGTCGAAGTGAATGCAACTCTGGAGCGTTTCCTCCCCCCATCTCTCCCCAGCATTAAACATGTTCCGCTACCTATATCCAGGAGCAGGAGAGAGGGAAATGGAGGGCAAAGATTGAAGCTGAGTGTTAGAACAACAGAGAAGCCAAATAGAGTTATAGGTACACCAAAGACCAAATTCCAGCCTTGGCTGCTAGCAGATATCTCTCTCTAAAGTCTATGGCAAGGGTTCTCAACCTTTTTCTTTCTCAGCTCCCCCATGCTATAAAAATTCCATGGCCCACTTATGCCACAACAACTGTTTTTCTGCATATCCAGTAAATTAAAAGCCAAGGTCAGCATTAGGGGGTAGCAAGCAGGGCAATTCCCCAGGACCCCACACCACAGGGGGCCCCGCAAAGCTAAGTCACTCCGGCTTTGGCTTTCAGCCCTTTGGCTTTCTGCCTTTTGCCCTGTGCCCCAGTGAGTCTAACACTGGCCCTGCTCTCTGGTTTATTTTGGCAGACCAACTGAAACCTGCTCGCGGCCCCTCAGGGGACCTCGGACCCTTGGTTGAGAACTGCTGACCTATGGGGTCTGCACCTATGCAGAATTTGGCTGAAGGGCCTGCTGGAATTTAGGACAAATTGCCAAGGGAGCACAAGGAGGGATCCATGGAGATCAGACTGAGGATGATGCAGGCCTTTTAGGAAAAAGAGGATACAAAAACCACTGACATTTTTATAGCAGCTTTTGGCAACATTCCCAACTACACCCCAACTGGTTATCATTTATACGCATAGAGAAAAGGGATTTAGGTGCTAGGTGTAACTAGAAGGTTAAGAGGATGAAGTAGAGAGATTTGGATTTCCAGGACTTCTTCTGGAGGGAATAACTCATGGTCTAAGTATCAGGTTCCAAGTAGCTAGATTCCTGGATCCCATGGCTTCAGTCCCACTAACAGCAACTCAATCCTTCATCATTCCAATGTAGTTAAAATGAATTGCACACAATTTAACATGGCCGGGAGACTTCGGCATGAGACCTTAAAATGCAAGGTCAGCAAAGATCCCATGGCACTTTCCATAAGGGCAAAATTTAGCCATGTCCCTGTGCAAAAATTCCCCTTGCAATGCTCTTGATAGTTGTATAGCTGATAGTTCTGTTCCACACTAGAGCTAGCTGCATTTTAGGGGGAAAGTGATTATGTATGGATCGTCAAGCGCTTTGGGATGTGAGAAGGTGCTGTGTAAATATAAGACTGAAGAGCTTAGGGGCCAAAGGATCTGTTTCTAGCCCTTACCTTTCCCTCCTCTCCCAGCCTATCAAATCACAAGAGATTGAAAGAACAATGTCCGAGTAATGAAAAGATTACAAAGGGCTATTGTCAGCTACTTTCTGCTCAGACAGGTTTTATCTAGACCTATGAGTTCATAACCCTTCCTTATACTGTACTGCCATTGTTTACTCAGAAGTTATTGTATATTTACCTTCCGTCTCAAACAAGTTTTAGTGCAACAAATAAAAACCACCTGTGTTACCTTGGGGAGCCAAGTCTCTGTTAGAGGCTTAATGGTACTTGGGCTGCCACTAACCATAGAAGAGCCGAGCACAGGCAGAAAGGGTGGGGGAATCTGTAAGATAAAAACTGGTGCAGAATAAAAGACACCCTTCATAAGTGATGAGAGCCCAGGACAAGGATGTCAGGAATGAAAAACAAAGCAGAGGACAAGGTGGGCACCTTTCAAATGAGGGACGGCGAGCAGACAATTAAGGGATGAGACCAATATAACAGACGACCTTTCACCTGCTACTATTATGTTCCCACTCCAAGCCTTGTTGGCCAACTCTGGGCCTTGTTCGAGGTGCTGCAGCATCACACAATGGGACTTCTGGAGCTTGTATGTGTCTGACAAATCCTCTTGAAAGCAACAGAGCTACAATAGGCCCGGAGTTGGAGGTTTGCAAAGGCTACTGTGAGACACTCCCTCCTTTATTCTGTCCTGTGGGCTCGAAGAGAACATAAAGCAAAGTGTTTTCATTGCTCAGGAAAGCTACTTCATTAGCAGCACCAGGAAGCAAAGTCTTGTGTGTCTCCACAGAACAGGAGCAGCATGAGCAGCAGCAAAGAAAATATCCCCCAGCTGTGCCAATATGTCTCTGCTGTAGCCTGGCTGGACCAAACCAATCCAGGGGTTCAGTCTCTGTGAGCCATGCAGCCATGGTCCTCTCTGGTGAGGCTGCCAATAAGAGTGCTGATTAATGCCAGCTGGGAGGTGCGCTGTTGTCACACACAAATGAAAGACCATTAAATTATTTCACACAAAGCAATGAAAAGATCAGAGCCAGAGAGATTATATGAAAGGAAAAACACCTGTCCCCCTTCTCTACCTTATAGCTTCCAACATTGGGTGGAAAATGCATCAAAACATATTATGCAGAGGATGTAAGGTTATGCAGCATCAAGTTGATTGCACTAATTATACCTGGGGCAATCTGGAGGCATGCATCTCCCTGGCTCATGTATCCTTTTGTCCAGGCACCCAAAAGAGGCTTATACAGAACAAGATGACATTGCCAACCCAGCTGCTTAGAATGCTTGTCCACAGAGTCAACCAATCTTGTGCTTGCCTCTGCCCATCATGTGGCTCCAGCACAGGCTCTGTGAAAGGACCTTTTGCAGAGGCCTTAACATGGAGAGAATCCAACTAGAAGGACAGCATACAATTGTGTGACTCCACCCACAACAACTTTTCCTTAACAAATCCCCAGAAATAGCTGCATCTGACTGTGCAGACTTCACAAAGGGAGCCTTGTGTCCATGACTGAAACGTGTTTTACAATCCTTATTTCTACAGGCATTTCAAAGACAGCTGGCAGAAAGCTGCTGTCATCTTAAATGAATGAGTGTCGGGACAATTGACCAAAACCAGAAACATGCAAGCTACATTTGAGTTTAGACCTTGTCACTTAAAAAATGGGCATAGCAAATGGCAAATACTCAGGAAAACACAATTGCAGCACCCAATATTATTTCTAGGAGCATTTTTAGCTCTTTGCTGTACGTAAGCTCCTTAGCACTATATCGCTGCTAGAGAGGTATGTCTGGTGCTTGCCAGGGAACACTACATCTCAAGGAGTGAACATATGCTGGATTTTCCCTCTTTCGTTCGATGGAAAACTCAAACAGTTGAGCTGCTGACCAACAGTTGCACAAACTGTGACAGACACTGGCTAAAGCCACCACGGCCAGAAGAAGCCGTTCTTTCCAGACCGTGCTTTGAGGTAGACGTGACCAGAACATCAGATCCGATCCAATCCCCCACATGTTGGGGAAGTTCAGATTCAACCTTTGTGTCTGGGGCTTCTCTCTCTTATGGGCCCAACTCGAATATTACACCTTGAGTCACTGTCCTCTGGGAAGATGAGAACTTCATGACTTAGGCCCATTTCTTAGGTTTCCAAGTGGATCCCGGTGTGACTGAGTCTGGCCTCTTTCCACAGCAAGATCCAAATGGAGGTTTCTCGGGGCCAAATGTCTGAAGTTGCAAAATAGCCAAGATGTGTCCTAGAGGTGGAATCCATTTGTCACTGAGGAACCTCTATTTGGACATCCCAGTCTCGAGAGCAGAAACCAGCAGAGCAAGATTCCCATCCAGGCAAGCAGAGTAATTATTGGCTGAAACACCTTTAAGGTTTTGACATCTAATTCCCTTCTACAAACTTGCAAGGTGTCACAAGGTCAGGACCGGTGAGGAGCCCATTACATGAGTCATCTTTGCAATACTCGCTGATTTCCCAACTACAATATGGGATAACCCCAGGCCTAACAGAGTCCAAGGACAAGTTTCCAAACTGTCACTATTGAACACAATGGCCTGGACCAGAGGATGGATGACCTGGACACACACATGGGGAGAACTAGGAAGACGATATCAGCACTGGAAGAAGTGGAACAGGAGAGTAAGGGCTTTACACTCTTGGCTAAGGAATTTGGTTATATAGCAAGGAGGCTGGAGGAAGAGAAACAGCTGAGAGATAGGAATAATAGGCAATCAGCTTCCCTGATGGAGTTGATGGTATTTTTTTATTAGTATTTTTATTTAATAAGCACCTACGGCTGCCAGTCAAGAACAAGGACCATTTTTCTCCCTCTGCACAAACACAATCGACAGACATGGTCCCTGCCCCCAAAAGCTTACAATCTCTCACTGAAAAATACCTTCTTTATTTTGGATGGAACTTTTCAAAGCAGTCTAGCTCACTTAAATGCCTCTATATCTAATTCTTTGTACTTACTACATCTCTACATTAGAGCTGGTTGTAATTGTTTTGGTGAATAGTAAATTTGCTGAAAAATGCAATTTCGGGCAGCCAAAACTATTCACAAATTCACGTCGAATTTGGCAGAGTTACAGCTGAATTTTTTTTAAAAAGGGGACACTTTTTTTTAAAAATGAACCATTTTTTAAACAAATTGTTTCAACACTTTGTTTTGAAACGAACATTTTCAAAATGAAATGGTTATTTTGTTCAATCCCAATGAACTCGTTTTCGTTTTTTTATTTCAGTGAGAAAAATGTGGAAAAAACCTCAGTTTCTGTTCAAAAGGAAACCTTTTTGTCCCCTGGATTTTTCAGTTTGGCCGTTGAACTAAATGACCATGCTACATCTAAGGGAACCAAAGCCGGAGTCTGCATGAAGGGTGTCTTTTGTTTCATAAAAAAAGTTTGATTTGCTAAGGATATATCAACTACTCTCTCTGCAGAGCATTTATCTGTTATTTTACTTGCAACGTTATTCAACGATCACTCCAGATTGACACGGTGCTCTCAAAAGGGCAGAAGGATGAATTTGTGGTTAGAACACAGGACTGTGAGTCAGAAGATCCTGGTTCTGCTCCAAGTTCCCGTGTGAAATGAAGCAAGTCAGTTTCCTTCATCTTTAAAAAGAAGGACAACACCCCTTTCCTAAGTCATGGATCCACCTTAACAGGAGAAAGCGTAAGCTCTCAGCCTCCTAACCCACACCCAGCCTGTTTGTTCCATCCACCTAATGCAGCCTGCCTGTCAAGCAGATTGTAGTCTCTCTGCGGCAGTTACGTGTCTGTACAGCACCTAGCACGCTGGCATCCTGACACTTGACTAGGATTGTTAGGTGCTACCATAATACCAACAGTGAAGAATCATTTGGAAAATAGGTCCAAACCCTCCTTAAACCCAGGAATCTCTGCTTTACTGAATAGTTACACATTTGAAGAGACATACTTGCAGGGAAATGAAATAATGGAACTAGTTTTCTTTTAATAGTTTCCCAAACGGCATGGATGATGGAACAATCACAGGATTTTCGGACACTCTCATAATGGGTGACTCAAGACCCCATTACAAAGAATAGTTCAGAAGACAGAACTGTGGACATGCAATAAATGGACACACTTTGGGGAGCAAGGGGCGGAAGGTTGTTCATTTCATTTTCCTTATTTATTACTCCGGTATTGTATGGAGTGTATATATTTCATCACTGTCTAAGTATGTTGTGTGTGTGAATTATAAATATTAACTAACTAAAATCGCTGACCACTTCTAATTGTGAGGAACAGCAATATGGTCTACACAATTAATAGAGCAGACTCCAGACACAAACATCAGATCCAGAGTTTAAACAGCCCAAAGTTCAGAGCTGCTAAGATCCCAGGTTTCGGTTCAGACCCATCTATGGGCCTTTGTTTCCGGGCCAGATTGTCATCCCCTTCCTCACAAAACAAGCAGTTACTCACCCCAAGTAGTCCCATTGACTCCGGTGGCATTACCTGGGTGAGTGACTGCTCAACAGACTGAACGATGAGTTTATAATCTGCCCCACACAGCTAGAGGAGCCCTGAACAGCATGATGTTACGGCCAGTGTCTGTTGGAATCCTACAGTAGAGACTATGATGATACTGGCTTGGGTGAAGTCAGAGAAACCATTAGTGATATGATCTCTACACGACTAGACAAGAAAGGGAATATTTTATTTGACCTGACAGTACCAAGCCCTGAAACCTTATTCTCTGTGAGCTTAGTGCAAACCTAATCAAACAATTGTTCATAGGGTCCCTATTCATATATAAGTGTACCGCTAAACTACTCAAACTTTCTTGTGCCTTTTTTCTTTCCTTAATTAAAGGGAAAATAACGTAGAGGGTTGAGACTGCGACGTCCTCCAGTTTGTTTGGCTGTCACTATTAGAACAAACCAGAGAAGCACATTTTGGCCTCAGTCCTGCATTGAGCTCCAGCTCCTTTTGCCGACAAAGTCAGTGGGGGTTCTGAGCAAGTGCAGAGGTCTCTCTGTTTCATTGCTGGATCAGTGTCTCTGTTGGAACTCTGCAGCCCCTAGAGTAGATCCTATATGAGTTCTTCCTTGCAGATTACAACATGCTTTATTACGATCAAACACTTAGATCGCGGCAACCCCCAGAGGCCACCCAGATCAGAGACCCATTTACAGCAAAGTCATCCAAAATATTCTGCACTGAAAATATTGTTTAAAACTCTTTTAAGAAGCAAAATGTTGTACACCATAGTCTGTGCAGGAAGCCTGTGTGGAGGCCTTTAGGATGAACTAAGAAAACCTCTTTGACCCTGATTCTAGAATCAGATCCACCAGCATAAACCCCTGCATGCAGACAGAATCCCAGTACCCTCAGATTACAGGAGAGGGCTTCATTCTGAACATAACAAACCCTACACCTCTATATGATTTTTTTTCCAACTCTCCATATGTTTCTGTTGCATTCAGGGGATAACAGAGGAAAATTCCTAGAGTAATAAATTGCAACAGCCAATAACAAACAACTTAGTAATCAACTGGTAAAAGGTCTGCCTCCTCTGACAAACATTCTGGCCAGATGCTCAGTTTGTGTAAATCATCATAGCTCAGTTGAAGTCAGTGGAGCTACAACAATTCACATCAGCTGAGAAAAGGAGTTCAAATCCCATTAAGGTTATAGTTTTAATATTATATTTTCTATTCACTCCCCGCCACAGCAATATGCCTGTAGTCTAGCTTTTATGTCTCATCTAAAAGCAAAATGAATTCAGATCCTCATCATTTGACTTTATTAGAAAAAACTGAAGTGAATATTTTAGTGCAGTAAAGCCAGCGGACTCATCAAAACAGCCTAATCCAGTGGTCCTCAAACTGTGGGGCCTGTACCCCTAGGGGCTGAGAAGGAATGTTTGTGGGGGTGGCAGGGCCCAGGCCAGCCCCCATGCGTGTGTGGGGAGGGAGCGCCACCGAGCCCCTCGTGCTCAGCTGCGGCCATGGTCCCAACCCCCATCCTGCTGCCCAGCCCAAGCCCCACTCTTGACCGTGGGCCTGGCATGCAGCTGCAGTGCACATCCATGGCCCCACGCTCAGCCCCTCTCCCAATTCCCCACTGCGTCTCCCAGGGGTGGGATAGGGTGCAGACCAGGTAAGAGGTGGTGTGCAAGCATAAAAGGTTGGGGACCACTGGCCTAATCAAAAGAGGTTGCCATGAGACTCAGTGTGTTAGGTGGAGTGGGGTGCAGGACTTATAGGATCTAATCCCTACTCAGCCACTCTCAAACTGTGTAATCCTGGGCAAGCTACTTTAACTACCTTCATTTGGGGGCTGCACTGTAGATACCCCAGGAACAATTTTCAGCACTGCTGGACACCTACAGTTCCAATTAGTCACCAGATCATCATGCCCTAAGCACCTCAAGTGGGGCACCCAAAAGGAGCGACACTTGGACTTTAGAACATTTTGACATTAGCTTTCTGTGCCTCAGTTTACCTTGCAGTAAAATAGGGATAATAGCTATCCCATGCAGCTGCTGCAATGTTTAATTGGTGTTTTTACACCGCTTCAAGATCCTTCAAATAAAAGGTGGCAGGTGTCCAAAGTATTATTTAAATTGTTGCAGTAAGTTAAATAAGATTTAATTAGGGTTAATTTGGCCTTGTCTCCCGTTCAAGTGGGAATTCTGACTTCCAAAAGAAGAAATGCCCAATTAGCCCTAATGCTACCATATTTGACTCAGCCATTTAAATGGCTTTGCTAAGAGGGTTGTTTTTATAGACATTCCATCTCTGTACTGATAAACTGCTTCCTCCCATCCTCCAACACGGGAAGTGTTCAGGATCAGGTGAAATAACATATAGGTTCAGCCTTTGGTCAGACAGTGCTCTGGGCAAATCAGGTTCTGGGGCCAACAAACATGCCAAGTTCTTGTTGTTACTGGGGCTGGGACATCAAAGCCAGGACAAGTTGCCCAGGCTGCAGTTGTGGGGGCAGAGCGTGGGGTTCGTGAGAGCACTTTGCGCGTTCCCTCTGAAGCTCTCAAAACTCTTCTCATTAGCTCATCTAGTTTAGCGCAGGCCAGAGAATCTCATCACTTACCCCTGTATTGAGCCCAATAAATTGTATTTGACTAAGGCAGATCTTACAGAAAGGTGCACTTATCATTATTCCCATCTTAATCCTGGGGAAACCAAAGCAGAGCAGGGAAGTGAGTTGTCCACCATGAGTCTGGAGGCTGTTTCACCCCAGGAAGCCTCATATTTTTGTGCTGTGTGGTCCACACTGCCCCTCATTCACATCACTTTCTTTGGCTTCTGGCCATGCAAGCTGGGACTCCCATTATCCCTCTGGGCACTTCAGGCGAGATTCACAGGGGAGACTTAGGCCCCAAAGTCCAACATCTAGGCACCGGTGGTGCTCAGATCCTGCGGAACGCTGCCGGCACCTACATTTCCATTGATGAAGTCCTCAAGGCTACTAAATTTGGCAGCTGGTCACATGCACAACCTCTTAAGTCCTGACATCACGCAGCAACTTGGCACCTAACTCATGGTTAAGACCCGGAGGGATTCACAAACCAGGTGTTTCCCTGCTTGTCTTGAGCTCAGGGCCTGATCTAGCAGGCAAACACTGAGCACAACTAAACCTATACCAGAGACACCCATGGAGGAGGAAGAAGCACATCCCTAATAACCTTTAGCCCAGCGGTTTGAGCACTCATATAGGACATGGGAAACCCAGGTTCAAATCCCTGCTCTGCCTGAGGTGGATAAGGGATTTAAATGTGTGTCTGCATCTCTGTGGCTATGGGGGATTCTGAGGTATAGTGCTCTGTTGAAGCTGTTCCACAATGTATAAATAACTAACTATTCATTGGAGCAAGGAAAGTGCTAGGTCTCCCACGTGCAAGATGGGAGCCCTAACCCCAGGGTTATAGAGTCATCCTCACTCCAGCTCAGTGCACACTAGAGATAGCTGCCTCCCTTTGCCCTGTCTATCTGGCACCTAAGGCCCAGCCCAAAGGGAGTTAGGGGCCCAAACCCCTTTAAGGGCAGGGCTTAGGCATTATGGCACCTAAGTCCCCCTTTTGATTCCCACCCTCCCCGAATGCCCAGCTGGTTTCCTCTGAGAGCTGCATTCCCTACCTGTCCTGGACATAGAGCGGAGGCCAGCAGGACAGGATTTAACTTCTCAGCAGTTTCTCTCTCTCCTCTCCCATCATTTCCCAACCCATGTGGTCTCCTCTCCCCACTCACCCCCACCACTTGCTTCTCTTCCCCCTACTCTTGTGTTAAACAGTGGCTGAGAAGAGCACAAGTGATCAAGTTTATTGATAGATTTAGGCTGCCTGCTCCCTGTCTACTATGGTTTGCCTTAGGATTTCCACAGCTCCCAAGCAAGGAGACTATTCTAGGTTTCCAAAAGCTCACTCCAGTCCCACTAATGGACAGCGCATGGGGGGGTGAGACAGTGAGTTGTCTGCCTCTCCAGTCTTGCTGCTAAGAGACAAGAAGAAATCTGGCTGTGGATCATAGATTCTCTCATTTGACTCCCTTAAATCATAACATTTGATCATCAGCTTAGCACGCAGGAGCCCCAGTCATGGACCAGGACTCTGGATGCTGTACAAACACAGGAGGAAGGAAAAGACCCTACCTAAAGAACCTCCCCTGGCACAATGGCACAGCACTTCACAAACACTAGTGAATTTAGAATCACGGCAAGTATCATAATACCCACTTTACAGATGGCCCAGCAGCCACACTGGGCAACCTTGCTTTGAGGTCCACACAAGGGTGGGGAGTCTTTGGTGTGGTTTCTGTATCTCAAAGCCATACTTTTAAGAGTCCACCTGATGACACTATCACTCTTGAGCATTTTGACATATTGAACCCTTCCCATGCCATCCCTCATAATGAGTAAGAGTTTGCATGATCTGGGGCATACAAAAATCAGGCAGAAGATTTCCAATACATGAAATGTGGGTATTTAACATGTTCAGTATCAACAGCAATACATATTTGAATAACAAGGATATAAAACAAGGGAGGTTGGGAGTACAGCACAGGCCTTGATTTTCATTTGATACACTCACCACCCTTTTTAAGGTGAAACATATTCAAACGATAAATGCATATATTCAACAACAGCAACAACAATGAATTGTAACCAAACAGAATGATTCCAAAATGCACTAAATGATTATTAGTGTTCTCTCTCATGCAAACTACAGTTGAGTGTCCTGATATAAGTAATATGGGTGAGTACTTGTCACCACCATTTTCATCTGTCAATGCTAAAGCTGATTTTGTCAGCTCATTGCAACATACCATGCCTCTCTCCCATGCCCAGCATATGGCACATGGCCGTTTGGCACACATAGATCCATATCTAGAAGGTGCATCGCTTGCAAAAGAGCAATTGCTTCATTTCAAAATATCTGGAGGAACAAGCGGGACATTGTCTGGTACAGTTTTTGGAAAGAAACACTGTGTACCCATCTGCATTGCAATGGGTCAGGTGGTGGTGCATCTGGATCCAAAGCACTTTTCCACACACAGGCCTGAAGATGTGCTCATTTTCTAGAAATGCTTCAGTTGGTGGTAAGAAGCTAAGCTCTGGTGTTGACAAGGTAGGCTTGCTGAATTTTGCTACCCATGATTTCTGCCTTGCTTCTGACACGGTGGTACAATTTAACTGTCTGTAGCATGCCTGCACGAATTCAGTTGCCTGTTCAATGACGTCAGGCACGGCTGCACTGATGTCAGCAGAGAGAGGGAGTATCCAGTTCATTCAATCTGCAACACAGTGCCTTTGCTGAGGCCAACATAGGCTGGTAGCTACTGTATCATAGCCGGAGTGTGCAGTCCTGGTACAGCGTTCTGGTGTTGCTCTGCAGCAGCATGGGATGTCTATTGCTGCTCGCTCTTGGACTAGGGGTTCTATCATCAATAAAGACGTTAGATCCAGTTCAGGGTAATGATGCAAGAGTAAGATATACGTAGTGTCACCTGATAATATCAACCTTCCTACCATTTGTTGTACAAGGATGTTGTCAGCTTCCTCATACAAGATGACCAAATCTTCTCTGTTGATCAACATATCTCCCCGGTTTATTTCAGCTGGGGTGTTGTCTCTGCCGGTGATGACTAGCTTGTGGTTTCGTGTGTCATTGCTGCAACTTCTTGTCTTGAACAAGTTCTGTACCAATGTGTCAATCAACAGTTTCTTATTTTCAATAACTGTCAAGACAACTTTCTGTGGAGGGAACTGTGTATTTTGCACTCAACTCATTCAGTCTGCTTGCTTCTGTAGCTCTGCTAGATTTTGTGACACCCTTTGTGCTGAAGTCTTTGTACCTGTCAAAGACAAGATATGCAACATCTACTAACTCATGTACAGTGTCAACTCTGAAATTGGTCACAAAGTCCTTGAAACAATTTGCTGGCCAGTGTACTACCCAAAGAACTGCAGAACTGACAAAGACTATACAAGTTATTTCTTCTGAAGTATACCTCTACTCTGCTATAATGAGACCCGATATAACATGGGATTGCGTATAGTGCAGTAGCAGTGGGGCTCTGGCAGTGCTTTAACGGGTCCAGGGCTCCAGCTGCTGCGGGGAGTCCCAGGCCCTTTAAATCCTGCTGGAGCCTTGCCACTGCTACCCCAGGGTTGCGGCAGTGGGGCTCGCTGGCAATTTAAAGGACCCGAACTCCCCGCAGTGGCTGGAGTCTGGAGCTCTTTCAATCACTGCTGGAGCCCTGCCACCGCTACCCCGGGGCTGCGGCAGCGGGGCTTGCCAGTGATTTAAAGGACCCAGGGCTCCGGCTGCTGTGGGTGCCCCGAGCTCTTTAAATCACCACCGGAGCCCTGGCGCCCCTACCCCAATATAATGGAGTTTCAGCTATAACGTGGTAGGGATTTTTGGCTCCCCACGACCGCGTTATAGCTGGGTAAAGGTGTATGTCTAGTTGGCACCTCTGTCTGCGGCTGCTTCTTTAGGTTACACTTAGCCTTGACAGTCCTCATGTCACCAGAGTCACTGCACACTGACATTGGTACAGGAGCCAACTCATGGTGATGAAATATTCTTTATATCAATCTGTCATGAACTTCCTTATAGGCCTAACATTCTTTAATATATCAGGTTAGTGTCCAATACTTTGTTGGCTCAACCTATGCATGCTTTCTTGTTACTGCCAGTGTCTCTAGTAGCCTTGGCATTGTGTCATAGAACCCTATAGGCCAGCTATCCCTATAGGTAGCGATAGCTAGCATGGAAATTAAACGATGAAAAGCATAAAACAAAACAAAAACAAAAGGGAATGAAGAAAACAGCTGACCATGGGTTTGGTTTATAATCACTTAAAGTCTATAATTGTCCAACATTTTCAAATTAATTTGCATGAGTGAATACGTAAGAATTTGTTAGTAAGCATGTTTTGAGAGTACAAGACAAATATATCTTGTGTCTCAGTTGTGGGGGGAGGGAAGGTGTATTAGCAGCAAGGCATACGGCTACAACAGGCACTAATACAAATATATGCGCCTCCCTAGCTAATTATGCTCCATAACAAAACACTAGTGCAAAGTTTCCATGAAAAAGCAACTGAAATTCAATAATAGTGGTTTCACTGTCACCTAGCTTAGGACTCAGGGGAGGGGGGATAAGTGCTCATATTTCAAACTGCTCAACAGTCACAAGATGGCAGGAGGCAGTTGCTTCTAAATTCAGCATCCACAACAACGCACACTCAAGCACACACACTGTATGGGCACTACAACAAGGTACTGCCCAAACCCTGCATTTAGCTACTGGGCTGAAATGGGACAGCAAAGGCCCCGAGCAGAGGCCACGCAGCGTGCCCCAGGTCAGACAGAGAAGAAGGGACTCCAGTGTGGGTGGGATGGACAGAAGGCGGTGGCTGGGCTGCCCTCTATCCTGCCTGCAAGGGGGCGAAGGAGCAGATTCCTGGGAAGCCCATTGAACACCTGGCATTTGGGGTGGGGGATGCTGCTGATGCTGCTCTCCCCCGAGACAGAGTGGGGAGGAGGCGCATGCTCAGTTCCGCACCCCCAGTCCGGACCCTGCCTATTGCCACGCTGCCGCCAGCAATCGGAAGCCCCCCACGGCCGCACCCCGAACTCCACACAGGTCCTGTCTCTCACGTGGAGCAACTCCAGCTCCTCCCTCATCCCCTCGGAGAGGTGCCTCCTTGAAGCTCCTCCTCAACCCAGCTCTGCCTCCCATTGGCTGCTTGTCCGTCGGGATACGCCCTCTGCGGGCGGGCCCCTTTGTGACGTCACAATCAGCTGTTTGGACGTTCTAATTTCTGATCTGGACTGAGATCAGCAGCAATAACAGAAAATAATAATAATCACCCTGAAGCCAGTGGAGGGAGGGTCCGGCCCCAACAGCAGCCGCCTACAGCTTGCAATGGTGCATATCTTCTGAGAAGAACAGACACACCACCACCACCTCCTGCATCTTTTTTTTTTAATTTCCATTTATAATATTGTTGTTGATTTTAATTAAAACTACCTCACAGACTGCCTAAAGCTGGTGCTTTACGATATTTAAAAAAATCTTGTGGGTTTCTTGCGGTGTTGTTTACAAAATAATTGCTGACATTAAAGGCAAGGTAAGTGTCATCCTCTGTTCTGAAATGTGGCTGGCTAAATTCAAACTTGAGAGCTCTCTCTTTGTACTGCGGGCAGTATTTTTTATATATATATTGAGTATGTTGTTTACGTTTTTAAGATCTCTCTCTGCATTGAATGGGTTAGGTGTGTGTTAAAATCTCGGTGTGAGGGCGTATTGAGATTTAAGAGCCATCTATTTTCTCCTTGGGGTGTGATTTAAGGTCCCTTTGTATTTAGCTGGCTGTGTGCAGGCAGGAACATCTCTTTGTGGTTTAGTACGTTGTGTGCATTACGATTTGATGTGGCTGTTGGGTGGAAGGGAGAACAGAGCTCATTACCTTGTTGGGGAGACTATTAGCTATGAAGAGAGACTGGTCTTTTGTTGTTTTTATACATCAACCCTGGCCCGAAGTGACCAGGGTGAAAAAAACAGGGTAATTTGGGATCTGGAGAGAGGCTCCTACTTACTTCAACCACACAAGAGTCTCTCTCTCTCTCTCCTTGGCTTGCCAGTAAGAGGGAGGGGGGACATAACGTCGAGGTAGGTTTGTGAGAGCAAATGGTCCCAGCTAAACCCCAAGCCTCCTAACTACCTACAATGGTGATTTTGCTTGGATTTGGTACTAAACAAAAGACATACGAGGTCGCCAAAAATAATGCACCGGGACCCGGGCTCCCGCTGGTGTATCCCTCTTTCCAGCTCCTATGCAGGAGGAGCCATTTGTCTCGACTCCCTTTTGCCACAAGCAGAGGGGTGTAAATTAGTGCTGCACACGCAGATACGGTGATGTGAGCAGAGAGCCCGTCTAGCTCATAGCAGGCGAGTGGAAAGTGTACATCATAATTAACGGCAGATCAGAGGGGCGATGTGCTGCGGCTACTGCTTTGGCTCAAGCTGTTTCTCTGAGGCAGAGACAGGGGTTTACGCTGAGACGATCCAAATCGGGCCTGTCTGTTCGGCTAATACACTTCTCTCCAGCAGGCGTTTACAGGGAACGGGCAAGGCGAAGTTGATGCCTGGTTTGTTTCCTGATCGATTTCCCATTTCCTCCCTGCCCCCACCCCAACTCCTTCACTGCAGGGTTAGCACTTCTCGCTTGCACGAACAAGAGGGCGTGAATTGCACCGGATCCGCTCGGGCTTTAGCAACTAAGCCGGCCTAGGGAAGGACAGAGACTGTCCAGCCCCGGGGCTGGGTGTTTGTCCTACACCATCTACCCTTCTTTGGAAACGGACAGTGGTGCCCAGGAGGGTGGCTCCTGGCTCTCCTCCTCCTCGGGAACGTGAATAGGAACAAAGCCCCGGCTCCTGGAAGGGGGGATTCCCCCCCTCTGCGTCTGCAGAAAAAAACAACTGGTGGCCAGTTGTACCGCTCTAGTCAATACCCCCTTGTCCCTAGTTGTTTGTTTCTCCACCAACGGATTAAGATTAAAGGCAGATCTCTATTCCCATTGGCTCCCTGGGATTGGACGCTTGTGATGACGTGATGTGATTTGCATATGACATTGAAACGTCAGCCAGGCCAGCCCTCCTCCACAACACATATTGAAGTTGTCCTCTTTTGACCTGTGCTGAGGGAGGTAATGTGCTCAGTGCTGGTCTGCAGCACATTCCTCTGACAGCTTTGTAGGCAAAAGACAGGCAGTAATATTTTTATCTTTGCCTTACGGAGCAAGGTCAGGCTGCTCAACTGAATAAGGCTGAGCCAGGGGAGGAAATATTAATGCTCACCTTTGATTTAGGAAGTTATCCATAGAGGTAGCTGCACTGCTAGCCAGAACTTGGAGGTTGCTTTGCTGAGCGATCTTAATAGCTATATATAATTTAGTATTGGCACAGGCAGATTAGCAAGCCTAATTTATTTTTTTCATACTATTAAGATGACAAAACGTTCAACTATGCCATAGTACTTGAGTGAAATGAGATAGTAGGGCTGGATAAAAATGTTCCACATTAAATATCTTTTAATATCTAATCAGTAATTCAGATCCTAGATTCCTATTTATTTTTTCTAGTTAATGGAGCAAAGTTATTTTAGTGATATGGCTGCTCCATAAATATAGCTAATGAGGGAGGGGAGAGAAAATACTTTAAAAACATTATTTGCAGCTGGTTGAGTAAGTCAAACTCAAAAACTTTTTTAGATCATACAACTGTCAAATGCATCCCATGTTAAACTGCTGTAATATTTTTATTACAAGTTATTTGGGCTAGAAATGCTGCCATCATGAAATGCTAGTTACAGATTTATTTAAGCTTAATCCTGTACATGTTATTACTGAAGTTTTGACTAGTTAGATTTTTAGACCCCGATTCAGCAAAGCACTTAAGCGCATGCATGAAGTCCCATTAACTTCAGTGGGATTTAGGCATAGGCTTAAATGCTCTGCTGAAGGCCCTGGTGTCCTTCAGGTTAGGCCTTAGCAGATTGACAGATACAAATACCGACACTGGCATGGTGAAGTGTTTGCTACAACCCTCTCTGCACTATGGAAGTTTACAAGAACAGCAACAAATCTCACTATTCAGCTGAACTTGTGTTAGACGCACATCGGCCCTACTGCAGGCAAATTCTGGCTGCTGGACTTGTTCTTACCACTTGCTTTTCAGGTGGTTAGAAATGTCAGAAGTCATTAGATCATCGTCTACTCTAGGGGCCGGATTTTCGTAAGGGCTGAGCGGTCAGCAGCGTCCTTTAAGTCACCTACATTAACTGGCCAGAGCAATGGAAGCTGTGAGATGCTGAGCCTCTGAAAATTTGGCTCTAGTTGTGGGTTCTTAGCAATGGAGAGGGGGAGTCTAACTTCAGTTCACCAGTGCTAGAATTAGTGGGAACCCTGGGTTCAGGAGTGGGGGGAATCATTTTGTAAATTTCCCCAGGGTAGTCAGAATCTAAGGGGGAGATACACCCCTCACTCAGAGCCCAAACCAAGGCCTAGATGCTATTGAAGCCTAGGGAGATTAAAGCACTGTCCCTGCTACAAGAAATACCCACCGCTGACCATGCAAGTCAATAATGGGTGCAGCTGAACAGGTATTGACCTTGGTTTTCTGCAAGCGTAGGCAAGGGCATGCTGTGTATCAGAAGCCATGATTAAAACTTGTGTGGGGCTTTGTGTTCTGCCCAGGGCCAGGGGTGAGTTTCACCCTATTCCTTCCCTTCCTTAAAAAGCTCTCTTTTAATACAATACCCATAACCAGTGGTTAGGCCACTGGTGTACTGGGACCACAGCCTATCAAGCTGACCAATATTGGCTCAGTGTTTTCTTGTGTTCCCCCATCAGCTGGTCTCCATCTGTTGGATGATATTTAGACTGTAAACTCTTTGGGGGCAGGGACTGTCTTTTTGTTCTGTTTGTACAGCACCTCACACAATGGGGACCTGGTTCATGACTAGGACGCCTCAGTGCTCCAGTAATCTAATAATCTAGTTTATAATTCTGCCACATTTAGTCTCAGACGTATTTTAAAAAAAAAACTGCCCTTCAATAAGTTTTTCCCCCAGTCTTCCCGATAGCAGCAGAAAGACCTGCTTAAAAAAATATCCAATTGTCACAGTAAACATTCCATGGTTTACATCAAAATCTCTGAATATCTGAATGAACGTATGAGATGCCCGCAGTTTTTCTTTGAGGAATAAATTTTGCACTAACATCCAGTGCTTGCAGCCAAGAGTAAAGACCTCTGAGTTCTAATAAATTATTTCTTTGGCCCTGATCCTACAATAAGCTCGGCCCAGGCAGATCAACCATGCACCCGAAGAGCCCGAACTGAGCGCTGTGCAGATTCAGGGCTCCAACCCCATGGTGCTCATTGTACGGTTGAGGCCTTTGTATCTTGAAAGTAAAATGTTCCAGATTAGCATTCAGTCCCATGATTTTGCTAATTTTTATGTAATTGGCCTGTTCATCCCCTGATAAACATATATACAGGTACTCGTATTAATATTGTTACATATCTGCATCAAAAGGAGACCAAGGTGGCTTCCAAAAATCCACATGCTAAACCATGGTGCTTTTGTATATCCCAGCTTGTTGAAACAAAGCCCAGACTTCTGGGTAATGCCTTTAAGTCTACTGTTGACTTTTCTCCACATGCAGCCTATAATGTATTTAATTTATCCTCAGTGAAGTGCCACTGATTCCAATCAGGGACAAATTTGACCCGTTGGGCGTTGCTCTCAGCAAACTGTTTTCACTCTGAGAGTTGCAGTGTATTTGTACACGTGGGGTTTGTACTTCTCTCAACTTCTCACCCATGAGAGTGAGAACACCCTTGTGCCCACTTCAGTGACAGAACAAAACCTATCAACTTCAGTGAGGTGTTGGGACAGGATTCTTAAAGGGATGCTGCATTTTTTGGGAGGGTGGAAAAACCCCCCCCCCTTCTTTCCTTCTTTCCACCGCAAGTTATTTAGAGTGGTTATTTTGTCACCTGAAATAGCTATAAAACCCATATATGATGTATGTTTGCTTTCTGCATTTCACTCAGCTTGGAGAATGAAACTAGATAGTTTCATCTTTCTGGTTCTCCTGCACAATGCCAGAGTGCCTTGGTCCACAGTATGTGAGCGATCAAAGCAAAAGGAGTCTTTCCCACTGAATGTAAAACTTACTGATACAAACCATTTTTCTTCAAATTAGATTTCCCAGCTACAGGGCACCTCTTCTGCATTTAATAACCAATAAGGCCCCGAGCCTGAATTCAATCTTCACAGACCACCTCTTGAGCCCAAGTGACATGCCACTGGAGTCGATGGCTCTACATAGGTCCTAATCCTGCAATTGGCTAACTTTGAGCATCAATTAACATGGACAAAGTTCCCTTTGGGAATGCATTAATGCATTAATGGATTTAGTTCACTGTTAGTTGGCAGCCACATATCGACACTGGGGTTGATCTGCGGAGATTTATATCTACATCTATATATATAGAGATAGATAGATATAGATATTAAAAAGTGGATTAAATGCACTAACCCAGCCTTGCAAAGCTGCTCTGAAGACTTAAGGAGCCCAGGAACAAGGTCTCCTCCCCCACCCTTTGCTGTGAAGATTGATGCTAATGAAGATATTGATATGTCACTCATCCATCCAAAAAACTCATGACTGTCTGGGTGACCACAATGTTGGAAGGCTGCATACAGCTCCTCACCCTATATGTTTTGATTGAACAATAAACTTAAAATGTGTATTGCATCCCCTCCAGTGGCTATTAGGATAACAGCCTTACCACTGTTGCCATGTAATAGAGTTTTTCCTTAGCTAATAGTGTTTAGAGCTGTGTGCCGTGGTGTCAAAGGTCCCGTGCTCAAGTGCTGCTGCTGACCTAACGTATGGGGGATGCTAGCACATCAAGAGCACATCTGTATTTTAAGAGCTATGGGGTTAATATATTTCCAAAAAACTAACTGCTTAAGAATCCTGGTCTAGTTAACATCTTGGGATTGTGACATTTCTTTCATTGCACAGCATTTTATCTCCAAGAATAGGATGATTATAGACACCAAAGGAAGAAATTATTTGTGTGTCTTTTTTGTAGAACTAGCTGAAAATAGCATTTCCCAAGAGCATCAGCGGAATGCACTTGATTTGTGCCTCCAATGCGGGATAGTGACGACTGAACGGGGTATTCTTAGCTCTGCTTAGGAAGAATGTAATGTTTGTCGTCAGTCCCTGTCCTGCTGTGTAGTATTTATGGAAAGTTTCTGGGATCACGATGCCATTTTCTGAGTAGTATTACAGCCTGCAATTCTAGATCTGCTGCCCCTGTTAACTACAAAGAAACAGACTCCTACTCCTAGCTTCAGAAGGATTCCTATGCATCAGAGGTCTTTGTTGCTATTCCTTTCTCCTTTTCTTAGCTTCTAGAGCTATTTGCAGAGACAGTGATTCACAAAACAAAGCTAATTGTGTATGAAGATTATGGAAAAATAGTTAAAGCCTTTAAACAAACTCTTATTTGAATCTGTTTAAGTGCTTAAAAATATGGAATGGTTGAGCTTTTCAGAAGAATGATGACAAACTTAACCCTTAAGAAGCAAGTTTATTCTTAAGGGGGTGTCATTTAAAGACTGCCTACTTTCTGCGGTGTGTCTGGCCACTGGGGATGCTGTAGCAGGAAAGAGTACTGGAAACTGAGAATGGTCCTCTTCCTTCTGTTGGGGCCACTCTAGTTGACCCACCTTCCTCTGCTGCCGGTTCCAGAATCAGCCTTAAGGGTAGGGGCCAACCTGGGGAAAAGGCAGTACTGACTGGAGAACAACCTGTACAAAACCTTGGAAAATTCTGCACGGGATTAGGGGAGTGGGAGGTGGAGAGGAGAAAAACCCAGAGGAATTTATAATCCAAGTGTCAGCCAGAATGTTGTACCACAGTGACAACTTGCTGTATGCGGAAGAAACGCCCAGTTCTGCATACGAGCAAGTTGCTGCTCTGGGGCTTGAGGCTGATGTCTCACAGATGGCAACTTGTATCACACAGAACTTGGTGGCACCAGCCACATCTGTGTTTGATTTTTTTTCCTGTCTCTCCAGCCTAAACAAAACAAAGCTTTTGTCCATTCATGCAGCACAGTGTAGTCCCCTAGCTGTCAGACTGTGAGCAGATGTCCCCTACCCAGGGTCATCCACAGACAGTCTGAACTGTCACTCCATGGCTAGCTTCCTTTGCAGCTCAGAAGCAGGAGTAGATTTATGTACAGTCCCTAGACCCTACATCACACCAGGACTAGGGTGACGAGATGTTCCGATTTTATAGGGACAGCCCCAATTTTTGGGACTTTTTCTTATATAGGTTTTTATTACCCCCCAACCCCTGCCCCGATTTTTCACATTTGCTGTCTGGTCATCCAGGACACTTTGCTCCTAGACTCGAGGAAGTGATGCACAGGCAGGACCATGGCCAGACCGTGCTCCCCTAGCCAAGTGATGGGATGCTGTCCCAAGCGTACAGAAGTCTGCAAACCTGTGCAGTTTTCTTGAGGCATTTTCCCTGGGTGCCCTATAAAGTGCTCCACAAAGCAGATGTGGGGTTCTGTTCAGAGGGAGGAGCTTGTGGGGAATTTATCACTGTCTTTTATACTGTGCTAAACACTAGAACTGGTTGAAAAGAATGGGGGGGGGAAGAGTGGGGAGGAGTCTTTCCCTGTGGAAAGTTTGACTTTTTTTTTTTTTTCCAATCAAAAGTCAAAAATTGGAACGGTCCATTTAGGAATTGCCATCATAGTGCCTCATGGAAGTTGTAGTTCACGCGCCCATTCTCCTCTGTATGCTGGCCTCAGTGATATGACTGCATCTCCCATGCAATGCCATTGTGTCCCCTTTTAGAGAAGATTCCACACCCCCACCTTTAATTTCAGTTTGATGGATGTAGGTTTAGCAGTTGCCAAATGCTGTTAAACCACGTTGTACCCCAGAATTGGCTGCATTTCACCGGTGGGTGCAATGATTCCTGCCTATCTACTTGGAGACAAGAGACTGTCATTACTCTGAACACTGGCGTGGACAAAGCATCTAAGACCATCTACATTACAAGAACTGACTCCAGGAACTGTCTTAGATGCAACTTAGTGTAGACAAGACCCAGGAGTGTCTCCACAACTGGGTTAAAAACCAGGCAGTCCAAGGCTTAGATCTCATTATGGAGAGCAGTAAGGGCCCCTCACTCCTGTCTACATTGTTTATAACCAGGGGCCCTAGCTTTTTTCTGTAAGTGGGGCCAAGCTTTTTTAAAATCCAGATAAATGATTAACAGACAAAGGAATTCTCTAAGTACTTTAGCACAGGCCTTTTTACTTCCCTGCATGCTGCTGCAGTCAGTGGCTGTACCATTGCAAACAATGGACTGGCGGAACATTTCTAGGAGACAGAGAAGCAGTGTGTCTGCTCCTTTGCTGGAGGCACTGCAGATGTGAGGGGGCAATTGGTGGGTTACTCTCTAGCCATGAAGACAGCTGCTAGCTGCCCACAAGCCTTGGCAAACGTTGAGTTGATCCCCTAGGAAGGGAATGTTTTCTGTGAATGGCTGAGTGGTTTATGCCACAACGTGCTAATCGTGTTGGACAAGAGCCAATGATTGTAGGGCATGGGGAAACAGCCTGATCCTGCCTCCCTTGGAGTCTTGCCATTGATTTTAGTGAGAGTGGGATCATGGCCCATGTTAAGATCAAAGGTCATGCCAGCCCTTGTAGAGAGCTCTCTCTCTACTACAGATGCAGAAATAGCTGTTTTCAGCCCAAACTGCATTTCACAAGCTATCCATACAGGACTCTCCTCCAGCTCTGAAATGCAGCTGCTTCTGGGATGAAGGGCAGCAGTCAGCGAGCTGCAGTCGTGCAAGTAGAATTCAATTCTTACTGGTACGCTGCACCAGCATGGGGGAGAGGGGACGTGACCACCCCATATGATCCCACCCCAGGGCCCCATGCTCTCCCCCTCCCAGTGGATGGACATGGCACAGCTGCTGTGTGGGCTGCTAAGAGAAGAGGAGGGCTTGGTCTCGGAAACAATAGCTGGCTCACAGAGACACACCTGCTTTGGGAATTGCCAGCAGAAGAGCTTCAAAGGAGCTCCTTCTGACAACAGAGAATACTTTTTTCAGCCACATTGGCAACCGAGCCCCATGCCAGCAGCTCCTCTGGCACGGCTATATTGCCCCAAGCCCTTCCACGCAGCTGCATCTCCTGGGTCCTCTCCGGGATCTGTGCAGCAGCCCCGCCAGAGGACAGTGTTGTGGGGGGGGGGCAGGGAGGAGAGAGAAGAGAACGAGGGTAGAGACGGTACAGCTGCGCCAGAGGAGCTGCTAGCGTAGGGTTCTGCTCCTTCTGCCACTGCGGTTCCCAGGATTGCCCTGAACTGCGGGGTTCTCCTGGGAACTGAAGGGGTGAAAGGAGCAGAACGTGGGATGGTGGGTGGCCCCATGCCGGCAGCTCTACTGGTGTGGCTAGCCTCACGTGCCCCCCCAACACTGTCCTCCGGCAGGGCCGCTATACAGACCCCAGAAGGAGACACAGGTACACAGCTGTGTGGAAGGGCTTGGGGTGGTACAGCCGCACCAGAGGAGCTGCTGGCGTGGGGCCGCCCGGCAGCCCCATTTTCTGCTCCTCCTGTGTCTTTCTGCTAAACCCAGGGTTGTGAGTTCTGGTACACTGTGCCAGCTATAAATAGCTTATTGGTTCAGTGAACCGTACCACCTTACTTGCACCACTGGGGGGCAGTACCGGCAAAAGTGCAAGAATCACATGACACAAACAAGTCCGGAAGTGTCCTTCACTAAGCATGACCCGTATGCATTCTTTACAGTAAGCCTTGAATGACTGAGCTTGGCATCAGCTATGCCTGATGTTGCAACAGGAGTAGAAAAAAACATTTTGGCCAAGGACACCCAGGCAACCCTATCTCTTATGAAAGGTCTTTCAGGCCCTTATCTCTCTGTGCAGGAGAGATAAGAACCTCAGCTTGAGCTTTCACTTAAGAGATCATCAACTAGATGGAATTCAGTTTCTCCGCCTTGGAAGGCTGTAGGCCTGAACTGCCTCTGAAAGCCCAAACGTGAGATTCCAGAGAGTGTAGCCATTTCAAACCTGATCCCTAGGCAACTGAGTCCTCCCCAAGTCATTCTGCATTATCTTGTAGGACATCCCCGGGATTACACTATGTAAGACTGGCAGGCCACTTAGGAGGTCTTCACATAAAGAGGAACCTGTTGCTGTAAGTGCCTTTTGTTAACTACTTCCCCCTTCCATTCATTGTGGAGGTTCATAGATGGGGGGTAGGGAGCAGGAAATGGAGCTAGTTTTGAAAGGAACTGGCTCACTCGTAAAGAAGTAACTAGTCTGCTAATGGTGGGCCTGTTTTCATTGCAGAAGTAACCCTGATGACTGGCACCTGGTTAACTGAGCTTCGGTGTGAGCAGCCACACTGCAAAGTCCTATTGTGGTTACCAGTACTACACTCCCCCTTTCATCAGCCCTGCCCCCAGGAATCCTAACAACACATGGGGGACCACTGTACTAGGGCCTCAAGCTAAGCCACCCCCCAAAATATCTAAGCCGGTAAATAAAGTGCAGTGGGGGAAGTGGGCTCCAGCTTTCTCTCAATGGGCCTGCCTGGGGGCATATCCCATGAGTCTTTGCATTGCAGTAAGCTCAGCAGCTGAATTCCTGGTGAATTGTCAGATAACTAGCCTGTTTGCCTGGGCCCAAGTGGAATTATGGGAAGGCTCTGGAGAACTATCAGAACTTGAGTGATTTAGTTTGTGTCCTCAGTGCAAAGTGAAAGCTCCAGTTGGGCCAAAAGTACCACCAAATCTGTGTGAGAGGGTGGCGTGTAGGGAAGGAGGAGGGCTCAGCAGCAGCTCCCAGGTTTACTCTGCAGTGAAGACAAACCTTCTGTGTGTAGAAGTGGCCGTACTAGTGCCCCATCTTCTCTCTTTGTGTTTATTTTGCTTTAGGTTCGGGTAGTTGTAGATGGTTCTAGTCCTTCAGGCAACGAGTGGAGACCTACTCATTAAGGGGAATTCCCTGACTCCATGTGGGAAAGGCACAAGTTGGAGGACTTAAGTGTTCAACTCTAGCTTGGAAAACCAGAGTTAGGTGCAGCACTCAGAACCTACTCCACCAGGTGTGTTGCCAGGGTTTTTAAGGGCCCCTTTACAGACAAAGTGAGGAAACAATGTGCAGCTCTCTCTTTAGCATCCGGTGGTTCAGAATAAAACACTTGGTGAGGGAGTGAGGCGGGACACTGTCATTTTAAGACACAAGTAGCACGTCATTACTATCCCACCTTCCCAAAAGGGGGAACCAGTTGATAGCAATTGAGGGTGTTGCTTAGTTGGTATCAGAATGGGCAGGTTCCTTAAGAATAAGCCAAAGGCCTCCCTATTTTCCCTGTTGCTATGAGCCAGGCCTGGTGACTGTCCTCATACAACCCCTTTTCTTTTGCTAGCTACACCCCTGTCAAGCCAGTATACGATTAACACCATGGGGGCCAATTCATCAGATGGGTGTAAGTCAGGAGAGCTCCACTTAAGTCAGTGGCACTATGCTGATTTGCAACAGCTGGAGATTTGGCCCAGAGTCTGTATTCCCCTTAGTAAGAACCCCTTGTGCCCTTTCTGAAATCTGTCTTCCACTGGCCATACCGATTGGTTCATTGTTCCAGGATTGCCTACACAGGTTTGTTATTGTAGGGTTGCTCATGGTGAGCACTGGGCTACTGTTCATTATTAAACACCTGTGAAGACATTGGTCCATGGCCTTTGATAACAGATAAGAAAAAGCAATTTGGGGCCCTACTAGACCGAATTGTAGCTGCCTGGCTGGTAAAGGAAAGCGCTTCAGGAATATAGAGCCTTGGACAGTGGCTAAAGCAGGGGTCCAAGAGCCAAGAATTTTAGTTTCAGGCACTGCCAAACTCACTGTGTAACTTTGGACATCCAACTTATCTGTGCCTCATTCCCCCCTTTACCACCTGAGAAATACGGATACCACTTCCCTGCTTGGACGAAAGTTGAGCATCAGTTAAAGTCTAGACTCTAGAGTGTTTTATCTTAAAAATATATATAATTTCCATTATACACTCTGATGGCCTAGTTTATAACTCAGCCCTAAAATTCACACAGGCAAGAAACTTGCTATCTTGGGGGGCAAATCTGTGAGCAAGGTGCAGACTTTAGAGCAACAAAAGAGAAGGTCTGTGCTTTGAAACACTCCTCCATTCTAGGATTGCGGCAAACTCCTGGGTTCTTTAAACCAGAATGCTTTGGGCTACTAGTCTGGTGTTTCCAGAGAGGCCACGTAGAGCTGTATTGCTTCTTACAAAAACCGGGATAAGATTGCCCCTTCACCATGGTATCCAAGTGCATTTCATTTTTTATTCCAGCAGACTTGTTTTAGATGCATTTCACATCACAGCAAATTATAAGACAAGAGACTGCCTTCTACTTTAGGCCCTGATTCAGCAACGTACTTAAGCACATGCTTAGCTTTAAGAATATGCTTAAGTCGATCCCTATTTAGCAAAACGCTTCAGCCTACGTTTAAGTTCTTCTGAAACCAATGCTCATGCGGTCAGTGCTTTGCTGAAGTAGGCCCCTTGTAAATTAACTGGAAGGGAACCACCAGACTCCTCCTCTTTACAGGCTGCACCTGGCTCTCCACTCCTCTCTTCCTCTTGCAGGGCCAGTTACTTTTCAGTAGATTGCAGAATGGGCCAGACATTAAGTTTGTATGTTGTTCTGCAGCAAATATATCAATTAAAAAAAACCCAAAACCCTATGGCTGCAATTCAATATGGGACAACTGCCAAGGGAAGTCCATGTGTGGGCCTAAAACATTGTCAGTGACCGTATAACTTAGGCCACTTTCACAAGCAGTGTAATTTAAGGACACAGCAACGAGCTTGGCCCTGGTGTCCCTTGTTATCAACCAAATTTAACCCAGGTGTAACACCTCTGAAATGGAGTTGCACTAGGGATCAATTTGGACTTATACATATAAGTATGTACAAACACTATGTTGTTTAACAGTGAAGGCAGTTCAAGATAAACAGCCAGCAACATAAGCAGAAAAGAACCTAAGCAACCAACAGTTACGTTCTATTGTATAGTCAACAAAACACCTAAACTATGGCAATTTATAGAATGCTTATGACTAGGTCCTCATCCTACTTATACCAACAGAGGATCTGGCCCATAACCCTTAACCAAGCCTTTCAACATATTTGTTTTAGATCTTCTTCCCTCTTGATCTGTTTGGGTAATGAGAAGGAAAAATCTTAAGATTTAGAGAGCAATTTAATTGGACTATAAGAGAGAGAGAGAGAGAGAGACTCTCTCACACACCCACCCACCCAATACTTGGGTTGCCAATCCTACAGGATTGTCCTGCAGTCTCCAGGAATGAAAGATCATCATGTGATGAAGCCTCCAGGAATACATCCAACCTAAATTGGCAACCCTGTGTGTCGCATCAGGCCACAGACTGGGCTGTGTTGGTCCTAAATTTTCTGTACAACTTGCTCACATGACAGATGTCGTGCAAAGAGACACGATAGAGTTCCTGTGCTGTATTGCTAGAAGGCAGCACATAGTTCCATGGTAAAATGCAACTGACTTGTGCACTTGGCAACATGTTCATTTAGCAAATGGAGACACGTTCATGAGCATTCAGATGACTTGCTGATGGAATCTAGTACCTGCCATGCTGTAAAGGGGAGCCACCTGCATTAAGATATTGTAACAGAACCATGGCAACTCAGGAATGATCACTTAGATCTTCCAGTGCTGCTGTTGATGGGACCTCAGATCCTCCTGCTCCAAAGCACAGCCCCCTGGCGACTCTGTATTGGTGTCGGGCCTCTGACACACAGCTGATCTGTTCTGATTCCATCCATCAGAAATCATCAGGGCACATATACACTAGCCAGTTAAAGCAGTACGCTTAAAAAAACAAAAAGAGATTGCTGGATCTGCAGAGAAATTAGAGCAATTTATGGGCTTATTTATGAAGTGGGTTCACAGAAGCCAATATAAACTCCCAGAGAGCCCCTATATCATGGCAACAGTGGCTCTCATGCACTAGGAACCATTTAGCTTAGTGCAATTTGAAATGGATACAAGGGTTCAGATCTGCAAATATCTAAAGCTCTTCCTTCCATCAGAGAAAGTAGATCTGCCCAACAATCCCAACTCCGTGCCCCAGAGGAAAGTGAAAACCATTGTGTGTGGGGTGGGGAGGGGAAAGGAAAATCCTTCCTGACCTCAGATTCAGTAGGGCAGATTCCCTGAGCTCTCCACAGCCTCGCTTTGAGCTCTGCCCAACCTAGAGCCAGCACTCTTCCTTCACACCCGCTTTGAAAGTATCTAGCAGACATAGGACTCACACTAATAATTAACAGTCATTGCTGCTGGGATCAGGGCCTTACACACTGCACAGGCAGGTAACATGGCTCTGCCTGAAGAGCAGACTAATAAAGTGCCTGCTGCCACAGACATGAGCGCTCACATCCCTACCTCAGCTCTTGGGAACAAAGTGATGTTTGTTCCGATTCGAATTCCTGTTGTAACTTTTGCCCTGCTTAGTAGCACTATATTTATGTAGTTTGCCTGCAACGCTAGTGCCATCTAGGAGGGGGACGCTGATGAAACAAGCTGCACTTAAGTCTGCAGGGCAGACCAAGCCTTATGTCGGTATAACTACGTTCATGCCCCAAGGGAGGCAGCTATACTGACTGAACTCCTGACCTAGGCAGCAGTACGTTGCCAGGTGGGCGCCACCCATTGACATAGCTATCGCCACTCAGGGAGGTGGAGCACCTACACCGCTGGGAGAAGCATTAGACGGAGTCGTCACCAAGTGCCGCTGCAGTGTGTATGTGTAAACAAGCCCTAAAGCAGGGTTAGATTAAAGCAATCTGGCATCCTAGGCACACCCCTGGCCACACTCCTGTTTTGGCTCCTACTCCCAAGCCACCTGATGAATTGGTGGGATGGTGTGGGCAGGTTGCCACATCATCTCCTCTGGGGGCACACTGTCTGCCTGGACCACCCAGGCTTCAGGGAGTTGGGATCTGTCCTGAAGGAGGGAGAATTTATGCCCCAGCCCCCCGAGGCCTGTGTGGTGTGAGAGGGCCCCGGCCAATACCAACCTAGCAGAGCCAGGATGGAGTGGTGACAACAAGGGAAAAAACCCAACACCACTCATCTCATTCTCTGCTGGGGCAGCATTGGTAGGCTCTCCTTAGAGCACCTCCTCTGGAATCAACACAGTGGAGGCACATAGGATAGGACACACCTCAGAGTTTTTTTCCAGGCTTCGTGCAAAATCAAGCAGGCAGCTCTGCATCAGTTACGCTCAGGTTGTGTTTTCAGGCTTGTCTTTGCCTCCATGAGGACTAGCCGGGAGTCAGACATTGCCTAACTCCATGGCACTCCACATGGCCTTGTGCCTCAACCCAGCTCTGCATGCAGGAGCTGGACGGGGAATAATAAGTCTGAGAACAGCGATCTGCTAACCAGGGCTGTCCTTAGCCATAGGCAGAACAGGCAGCCGCCTAGGGCATCACTAGGTCTGAGGGCACTGCTCTGCAGGGAGCCCAGACAGACGGGAAGCAGTGGAGCATGTAAGAGCAGCGCTGCTGGGTCCTAGAGAGAGCTGAATACAGCACAGTCTGAGGTGAGGGATTGGCTGCTGGGGTCTCTGGGAAGGGGTGAGGGAAGAAACACACTTGTAGGGTGACCAGATGTCCCGATTTTATAGGGACAGTCCCGATTTTGGGGTCTTTTTTTATATAGGCTCCTATTCCCTCCCACCCCCGTCTCGGTTTTTCACACTTGCTGTCTGGTCACCCTAGCTGGTGGCAATTGGTACCTATATAAGACAAAGCCCCAAATATTGGGACTGGCCCTATAAAATCAGGACATCTGGATCTGGACATCCTAGCTGGAAAGCACGTCTCTCCCCTGGGCTGGCACTGATCCATCTCATCCGGAGGAAACTGCACAGGACAGGATGAGCTGCTGTGGCTTCATGGGTGCCCCGTCCCTGAGATCAGATGCTGTGCTAATTTCACCATGGTCAGTTGGGCTGGCAGCTCAGTAAGACGCAAGTGTTTGCAGTCTGAAGAGACCCGGCGAGCGCGCCATTTTGGGCACACAGGGCACCAGATGCGCTTTGGGACCCCTTAACCTAAGAAACCTTGAAGCTATGGTATTTGTTTTTAGATTATTAAATGGAGCTGAACTGGTTGAAGAATTGAGTATACGTCATTCCGTTTTGCCAACACGATAGCAAAATCCGGATGATGGGGACAGTGTACAGTATTACATCATACCGGTAATCTTGAGTTTGACATATATCCTAACGTTAACATTGCAACTCTTATCTACTGACACTATCCGATACACAGGTAAGCCTCAGAGATGAGTGTTTCTCAAAAAACTAAAACTCATTAAATACATCTCCGCTCTACAAGGAGTCAGGAACACCTTGACTGGTTCTTTGCGTCTTCGCAATCAAACAGAATCACTTGTCTTTGTCATACACGATGACATTATTCCTGATTTTGCAGCCAAAAAAGCAGAAGATAGTCTTTTCATTAAACCAATCCTTGTTTCAATACCTCTTCATATAACTTTCCAATAAAATGTTTGACAAATTAAAAAATAATATTATTTGCATCAATTCCTGTCAAATCAGAATTTTTTTCTATAGTGCTACTTCTTTAGTGCTAGTCCATCAGCATTACAGTGTGCTTCGTGGCTGAAACCCTGGCTGAGCCACTCAACCCGCTGTCGGCCTGGGGTTCCATTCACTTCAGCTGTAGCAAGGCTGAGCAGGACTAATTTCAACGAAATAGGACAACAAGGGCAACTAATGACAAAGTGTCAAGAACCTAGAGCAGTGGTCCCAACCTTTTCGTCTGGCACCTGCCAGACAAAGGACCGTGGCAGTGGATGAGCATCGCCAAAATGCCGCTGAAATTCGCGCATTAGCAGCGACGCCTCTGGATAGACGCTCGCTTATCGCAGCAAGTGGGGTCATACTCAGAGGCATCATCGCCGAAATGCCTGCCGAATTTCGCTGGCATTCCAGCAGATGCTTGTCCGCAGCCAGTACGCAGGTGCACTGAGAGGCCCCTGCGGGCGCCATGGCACCACGGCACGCGCTGGGGACCCCTAACCTAGAAAGCCTCCTGAAGCATGGTTATTGTTTTGATTTAAATGGACTTGAACTGTATGAAGAATTGAGTATACTGTCATCCGTGTTGCCACATGCAAAATCGATGATGGACATGTACAGTTTACTCATACCCAGTAAATTGTTGACATATATCCTAACGTGTACATGCCACTCGTATTCTATGACAATCTGTAACAGTAGCATCAGGAGAATGGAGTTTCTCAAAACTAAAACTCATTAAATACTATATCTCCGCTCTACAAGGAGTCAGGACACACTTGACTGGTTGCTGTTCTTGCAATCAAACAAGACATCACTTTGTCTTTGTCATACGATGACATTATTCCTGATTTTGCAGCCAAAAAAGCCAGAAAGATAGCTTTTCATTAAAAACCATATCCTTGTTTCAATACCTCTCATATAACTTTCCAATAAAATGTTGAACAAATTAAAAATTATATTATTTGCATCATTCTGTCAAATCAGAATTTTTTCTATAGTGCTACTTCTTTAGTGCTAGTCCATCAGCATTACAAGTGTGCTTATTAAGTTAAACTGGTTTTAATAACATGCATGTGACAAGTTTTCCAATACTGTAAGCTTATGTTTGTGTTGCTAAGAGCAAGACAGGCACAGGGGCACCAGTTTAATAATCCTGCCTAGGGCACCATAAATCCTAAGGACGGCCCTGCTGCTAACTACAGACTTCCCTATGCCTGGTGGGCAAGATGCTTCCAGGCTGTGTCCTTGGTCCACTCAGCCACCCTTCCACTCTAGCAGGGCCTCCTTTACTTTGCTGGCTGCTGTTGCCACTGCACATGGAGGAGAAGTTACTGCTCCTTTCCCTGAGTGTGTGGATGTGGAACCATGCTGAGAAGCAGAAGGTAAAAGCATGAGGAGAGGTGACTAGATGGGAAAGACTGAGGGGAAGAGAATGAGACATTTTTAGGGGAGGTCCTGGAGAAAGTGCAGGGAAAGAGGAAGTGCATCTAAGTTGGATGGAGGCAAAGAGACAGGAGTGAAAGAAAACCAAACACTAGCTACTGAAAATAGTGCACGAAGAACACACTGTGGTAGGAGCAGAAGGAAGGAGTGCGGTGAAGGCTGGGAAAGCAGGTATAATGCAGGGCAGAGTAAGCTCAGTTTAAAACAAATTATTCAATAGACACTCAGCAATGTGACATTAGACCCAGGGCATGCAGAACTGCAGACAGCGTATGGTGCTATCTGCCTTTGGAGTGTAGCAGATTGGACGAATGGCACACGTTACAAAAACAAGAGTCCAGGGAGCTGCTTACAAGCTTTATTTCCCCTCCCTCCTACACCCGCAACTTACTAAAATACCGTGGCTGGGCTGCTTGGACCTGCCTGTGTCCCATGGCCTCACTATGGGGCTGGCAGCTGCCCCTCTGATCTCCTGACTGGAAGCAGGAGTGCTACAGGCCTGTCTCAAGAAGGGGAGAGACCCCTTGTTAAGTTTCTTTTGGGGCCTGACCCTTTGCCCATTGACTTTGTGGGGTCAGTGTGAGGGCACTGGGGTGTAATCAGAGGCGGTGTTTTAGACACATTCTCCCACATGCCCACTGCAGAACCACTAATGGGGAGACCCTGTAAGAACAGGCAAAGGGTGCTGGATTTCTCCACCGCTCTGGCTGGAAGGAGCCAGAAGCTGGATTCATAGGTGTCCAGCGTCAGTCTAGTCCGCTTACAAGAGTAGAGGCCTCACAAGCCAAAATGCAACTGGTTGGTCTTATTTCCAGCCTGAGCAGCTTGGCATGTTCCCTTTCAAGGGCTGGTTATGTGCCAGCTCTGAAATCCACAGGAGCCCACCATGAGCCCAGCCTCTGTCCTCTGCATCAGGTCGGAATGTGTCAGTTCCTTGCCTCTCGTGGAAATGGCTTCCCCTTCTCTCCCAGTCTCTGGGAGAGTCCTGTTTAGCTGCATCCCACTCTGCTTGGGAAGCGGAAAGCCAAGGCCTCCGTATAGTGTGAACCACAGATCTTATTCCAACCCTTCCTATACCCTTCAGAGGAGCTCTGTGCTCCAGACAGGTGCCAACTGCATTGTCCATGTTTGCTGCTTGCAGCTTAGTCCACACCGGGGCATGAACACAGCTCCTCCCTCCATGGCCTTTTCCAGGGTCACTAAGTGATGGCATCAAGAGACAGTTGCTGACTGGACCAGGGGCTTAAAATCCTTCACTGCCCTTAATAAGGGCCCAGCTGGGCTTGTTGCAAGCAGTTGTCAAAGGCTGGGATTGAGCAGGTTTTAAAGAGACTCAGGCACAGGGAAGAGAGTCATTTCACTCATCAACATTCTTTCCCCCTAGCCCCCTCATTGCTGATCTGAACCGTCAACAACTCAGTCACTTCTGATCCAGAACAATGCTATGCAGCCCTCTGGTGACATCCAGCTTCAGACATGGGGGGCTGGGGAGGATTCACCCCAGGGCAGTGGGCCCATCTGAGCAACTGCTTACCCCCTGCCCCATGTTGAGGCCTGCTCAGGGGCAGGTTTCACCCTTGAGAGGGAGGTCACTTCTCCCCCCCCCCCTTTACAGATGGGGATACGTGGGGGGGACGGAATGCCAATATTTTCAGAAGTGGCCATTGATTTGGGGCACCAGAGTTCCTGAGTGCTTAGCCTGTGCCCCCTTGGAGGTGGTTTGCAGAGCTATGGAGCACCCATAACTCCGCTTGAAGTCAGTGGGAGCTAAAGGTGCTGAGAACCTCTGCAAATCAGGCCCAAAGTGTGTCTTAACACCCAACAGCTGAGCTGCTCCCCCAGAGTCTCACCCCCTTTGGACAACTCAGCACTAAGTGACTTGCCCCAGATTGCACAGAACCCAGCTCTGCTGACTCACTGACCAATGCGTTAACTGCTGAACCATTCTTCATCTGCTGTCCCTGCAGCCCCTGCCCAGTTCACCTACTGATACCATGTGCCTCTGTGTGTTGTTGTTATGATTGCTTTCCTCACAGTGCTGCACTCTCTGGGCATCCATTATGACCCCTCACGTTCATACAAAGCACCAACAGACACTGGCCTGAAGGGTTTAAGAGGCAGGAGATGGCTCACTGTAAATGGGAAAGTGGTTCTCTTAGGGCTGAATCTTGCCATTGTTCCATGGAAACCCTACAAAGGCAGCAAGAGTTTGTGGGATCAGCCACTAGTGATGGGGAAAGCCAGGAAAACACCCATTCAGGGACATCTGGGTCAAGTATTAATCTATTTCTGAATGGTTGCCAGAGTGAGATGGTGGTTCTTTCATTGGCCTGGGAATGAGAGCTGGGTTCTCTAGCGCTAAGTCCTTGTACGAAGCTGGGTTGGCACTTTCTGTCTAGGCCTCACAATCCTCTTTTATAGGATTGATAGATGCACACTTCTGAAGGGCTGCACAGTTTGTGTGCGAAGAGCAAACTCAGAGCATGCTAATACTGGGGCTGATCCTGCAGCATGACCCTCATGAGAGTAATCCTGTAAATGTCAGTAGGCCTATTCTGGCTAGAGCTCCATGCGAGGAACGTTCTATGGATTCTCCTCCTCTCAGTACATGGAGGACTCCACAATTTAAATGAGACGCTGTAATGGTTTGTAACGTGCAGAGGGGGCTGCTACAGGAACTGTAACAGGGACAGCTCGAGTGCACATGTATGGAGATCAGAAACTAAGGTAGATCAAACAGGTAGAATAAGGCAGGTGATGGTTGGAGGTACCAGCAGCTCTGCAGAGGAGAGCAAATGGCCCTCTTCTTATAGGGAGAATGGCGTTGTTACCAGAGTGATGTGACCCTCCCTCTTCCCTAGCTCTACAACCCCCGCTTATCAAATTCTGTGAGACTGCACGCACAACTTTTTTCTAACTGAAAGCTGACTTTCACCCATCTCTTCTGTCCTCTCCACGTTGCCAGCATAGCAGTTCCCATCAAGGTATTTACATGCCAGATTGATTAGCTTTGATGCTGCCAGTTACATGGTGTTCTCCAGCCTTTCATAAACAACAGAGCAAGTCATTCAAGTGCTCTGTTGTGCTAGTTAACTAGACTGTGCTTAAGCAGTGCCTCTGTCTTGAGACCAGACCTGAAGGGCATTCATAGCCTGTGAATGGAAAGCTTCCTGAATGCTTTTTTAAAATAGTTGAATGCAAAAAAGTTCAGCTTTACTGCAGTACCAGGGATCAAGCACTCCATGGTCAGCAGTTCAGGTGGTTCACATGTGCCTCTACAGTGTTTTTTTTTCCACTGTGTGAAGTGTGAGCTGTCCATCATGTTATTAAATAGGATGAGGTTTAAAGCCTTAAATTTACAGAAGGCTGAATGTCATCATTTGTGTTGACACAAAACATGCTCCACCCGCAAAGTGTCAGGTGGCTTTATACCCTCAATGAGTTTATAGACAAAAGGCCCACGAACAAGGATGCCAGACCTTAGCCTTCCCAGGAATGTAGCCCAGAGCCTATGGCAGGGTCAGGGCAGAGTTACGGGCCAATCTAGACTCTAAAGTGGAACCATGTCATAACCAGAGAAACCCTATTGTAACTGGCTCCCCCAGAGCAATTACATCTGCACTGGAGATTGGTATTACCAGGGCACAGCAGGCCTTTGCAGCAGATAAGAGGAAGCAGAGTGCAGAGGGCTAAATCCTGGCCCATGACTCCATCCCCATTGGGCACACAGAGGGGATGGAAAGTGGCCCTAACCGGCCAGCGGGGCCTTCATAAGAACAACCACACTGGGTCAGACCAAAGGTCCATCTAGCCCAGTATCATGTCTTCTGACAATGGCCAATATCAGGTGCCCTTGAGGGAATGAACAGAACAGGCAAACATCAAGTGATCCATGCCCTGTTGCCCATTCCCAGCTTCTGGCAAACAGAAGCTAGGAACACCATCCCTGCCCATCTTGGCTCTCCATTGATGGACCTATCCGCCACAAACTTATCTAGATCTTTTTGAACCCTGTTATAGTCTTGGCTTTCACAACATCCTCTGGCAAGGAGTTCCACAGCTTGACTGTGCCTTGTGTGGGGAAAAAAAAAATACTTCCTTTTTGTTGTTTTAAATCTGCTGCCTATTAATTTCATTTGGTGACCCCTAGTTCTTGCATTATGAGAAGTAAATAACACTTCTTTATTTACTTTTTTTCGGTCATGATTTTATAGACCTCTATCGTATTCTCCCTTAGTCGTCTTTTTTCCAAGCTGAAAAGTCCCAGTTTTATTAATCTCTCCTCATACAGCAGCCATTCCGTATCCCTAATCATTTTGTTGCCCTTTTCTGGACCTTTTCCAATTTCAATACATCTTTTTTTAAGATGTACGCCCACATGTTGAATACTGCGTGCATAGGTGGTTGCCCCCATGGATTTATATAGAGGCAATATGATATTTTCAGTCTTATTATCTATCCCTTTCTTAATGATTCCCAACATTGTTTGCTTTTTTGACTGCCACTGCACATTGTGGATAGTTCTCTGAAAACATCCACTCAATGATTCCAAGATCTCTTTCCTGAGTGGTAACAGCCAATTTAGAACCCATCATTTTATATGTAGAGTTGGGATTATGTTTTCCCATGTGCATTATTTTGCATTTATCAATATTGAATTTCATCTGCTATTTTGTTGCCCAGTCATCCAGTTTTGAGAGATCCTTTTGTAGCTCTTCGCAGTCTGCCTGGGACTTAACTATCTTGAATAGTTTTGTATCATCTGCATCTCTTCCCTTGACTTATGGGAGTCCCTGGTGTTATAAAGCTGTTGCAGCCACCCATTCCTGAACCCAAGCGTAGATTAGTATGCTGGTGTGGCAAGAGAATCTTGCACTCCAGCAATTCCCCAGTCAGCGCAGTCGTCCCCAGGGGACTATCCCCGCTTGCATAATTTAGAGCAGCCTTTAGGCTGTGTTAAGTTTTCCTGGAGATTGAACAAGGTCTCAGCCAGGCCCAGGATCTGCCCCACTTCATTTCAAGGCTTGAAGCAGATCAGTCTCAGAACACCTTTCCTGCATCTTGCTAAGTGGACTGATCACTTTCTGCAGAATACAAGAGAAAAAACAGATGACCCTTATTGAAACACCTCCTCGCTTAGTAGCATCCAATTACAGTGCCCAAGGTCCAGGAGTATGGATTCCTAGAATTAGCTGGATTCTGGGCACTTAACCATATTCAGCTATACCCATGGTCAATGGGTGACTTTCCCAGCAAAGAAAAGGCTACTGAGCACAGCTATGGGGAGGCCTGCAAGAGCTTCAGAGAATAGCTCATATGCCAGACCCGTTACACAGGTGCTTGGGCGAAGCAGCCACATGGAGCACTATGGTACATGATTGGAGTAAGTTCTATTAAAGGATCCGTAACAGGGATATCACTGGTCAAGTAGTCTGCTGTACCCTATGGAACTTGATTTACTGTACCTGGAAGAGGTGTATACACATGGTTCTATACCTGGGACTCGGCCTGAGGTTCTGTGGCCGTAGCATTTGCCAGAGAGCTGTGCTTCAGGATCTCAGCTATGTTATACTCCTAGCCCTCATAGTTGAGAGGAAAGCCTTGAAAGCATGAACTGAGCGTAACTGGTGCAGTATCTTTCTGAGCCACCACCCAGCCAGCAAGATTCACCACAATGCCCTAGAAGTCAGTGTAAAAAAAAAATCCACAACATTAAAATATAATAATAATAAAAATCTAGAGAGATGGGGCTATTCTAAAACAAATTGCATTTACTAACACAAGAGGTCCTGCCTTATTCATTTCCATGCTTAGTTCATTAAGCCTCTGTTTGTAAGTATTTAGATTAAGTGCTGCAGAGTTTCCAGCCTGCTGCACCAGGGCATTGCAGACCCTGGGATCTTGGTGCATCTAGCTCATCTCAGACTCCCCAGGGCCTTACTGCATGCTCGGTGGTTTCAAGTGTGCCAACTACCCAGCTCTAAGAAAGCACTGCACCCTGCAATAGCTTAGTCCAGGTCAGTAGATTAAAAAAAGCCATAAATGTACAACTATAACAAGCCATGGCCACAGGTCCGCCTTTGTTGATGAGCCTTAAATACAGAACCTTAGCACCACATGCTCCAGCCCCTACCACTTGAGCTAGAAAGCCAGCTTGTAGGACAGTCCCTATTCATTGAACTTCATTATGGACCTGATCCAGAGCCCATGAAGGTCAATGGAAGTCTCTCAGTGGTCTTTGGGTCAGGCTGCTTAAGAGGAGAGGCAATGCAGCTATAGTGTGGGTTGCTCAGATGGGGCCTCTTTAGCCTTTACTGCTCAGGTGGGGCCTCTTTAGCCTTTACTTCAGGTCTTCTTCCCACCACACTTCCCTAAGTCTGCCCCAGACCCTTCCTGGCTAAACCCCCTCATGTTCTGCTCTCAGGTCTCTCCCCATTGGGGGTTGGGGGGAGGGAGAGAGAGATAGACCAGGCAGCATCTTAAATAGCAAGAACTGCATCCAGTTCAGTCATCAGACCCAGCCACATGACCCTACTCCTATGCAGGATTCAGTGAAAACCAGACACAAGAGGCCCAACTCACCCTATGACAGCCACCCTCTCAAACTAGAATCCTCACTTGCACAAACATTTGCATGCAAAGCAGGGAACTGCATGCAATACTGTGACTTGTGCATGCAAATTCAATTTCCCCAAATCTAGCCCTTGATGTGGTTTTAATCCCTGTTTTCTTTTTCGTCTCATCTGAATATATTTTTCCATTAATTGGTCACATCACCGTTCTGTAGGTCTTCAAGATCTTTATAGACAATAATGTTCAATCCCGCTACCCCCCACCCCGCAGTCCCGCTCTAAGTTAGAGATTTAGTTTCCCCCATCAGTAAAATTGGGATGGTAACAAACCATAACATGGTGAAATGCCCTGCCCAGAGCTAGAGGCAGGAACTCAACAATGATTTCCTGGCTCAGAATACTATGCTCTAATCACGAGACAACGCTTCCTCCCAAATCTAGAAAGAGATAGACAAACTCACGTATTCAGCACTGGAGTGTAACTCTGTTTATTTGAGCTTTCGGATAAATATTTTATTTGACCTTCTCTCCTTGTTAACGTAATGGAGTGGTCAGAGGTTGTTCTGAAGGAGCCAATTCTCCACGGTGCCCCCAGGAGATGCAGCCGTGGGGAAGAGGTGACGGAATGGTGGAATTAAGTCATCTTTGCACCCTCTGAACTCTGTGGTGTTCAAAGGATTCAAATGACTCCTGATGTAGATGAGAACCGCCCCAGCTGTTTAACTTACCACAGTCCTTGAGCTGCCTATAGACTGCAGTGCATCCCAGAGTCCCTGGAGCATTACAGGCCTGGCCGAGTCCTTTTCCTCAGCTGTTTTCTCACCTTCTCTTGTCTTTCCGTTCAGTTTGTCTCCTAAAAATGATCCGATGCAAAATACCAAACCGCCAGGATAGAACTTGTGGCACTATCAGGACATTCACAAACTATCACTCAGTTCTCTTCGCTTGTGCATTTTACCCTTTCCCCTACCCCCTTCGTCTTGTTTATTTAAATGATAAGCTGCTTGGGGCAGGGACGGGACTACTACAATGTCCTAGTACAATGGGGCATTGACCATGGCTGGTCTTGAGGCAGTACCATAATAGACAATATCCCAGGACTTGGAACAGGGCATAATGGGGCTGCTTATGGCAGGCCAGTGCTGGGGGAGTTCTTTCCCAGCCACCTGGGACACATTAACTGGCCCTTTACACAGCCAGAGGAGCCAGATCTCTTCTCAGTTGTTTAGAGCATAGCCAAGTCTCTGCTCTACTCTGCTACACAGGTTATTGATTTGGGAAGAACATGTATCACAAGGTTTATATTACACACCAAGGTCATCGCAGAACTGGACCGTAACATCATTGTAGCAAACTAGCCCCTGTGCTTTTTGTTGGGTTACTTTCTTCTTACTGCACTACTGGACAGAATTCTAATTACATACACAAAACTGCATTACAAGAGAGTTATTAAAGTTGCATAGCCAAGATTGCAGTAACTAGGAAATGCCAGGCATTGCCTATGCATTTTCTGCCACCCAATCACCTTTCATAGCCTGGGAAGGTGCTGCAAGTCCCCTGCCTTAGTTTCCCTTCACTCAGACCTCCTCAAATACTCCACACAGGCCAGAGGTATCAAAAAAAGGGAGCATTTCCCTTCTGGGATCCTTTCCCAATCAAGGGAGCCCACAGCCCTCCACCAGGGCTGTGTTCTGCTTCTGGTCAGCTTCTTCCAGCTGACCTCTCTATCTTCCTCTAATCCAGCTCTCTCTGGCCCTACACAAATAGCAAAGACTCACAAACACAAAATAAGCTCAAAATGAAGAGTCCTCACCCAGTATCTAGCTAGGCAGAGCCTCTTCTTCCCAAGGGTCTGTGTTCCTGCTCACCAGCAGCAACTCCTCATCATCATCCACAGAAACCTTCTTACTCTCTATAGCCATCTGCTAGGCCAGGCCTCTTCCTTATCCACCAGAGGCCTGATCCGGTGTGGTGACCCACAGGTCACATGACTTGGTTAATTTTCCCCACCTGGGAAGGAGAGTTGGCAGTGTTACAGGTGGGGATGAGACCCATTGCCTTTTAAAGGGCCAGCCACCCTGACTTCTGAGTACTTGACTTTGCAGCCTTAATCATATTCTTTTAACTACTTTGTATGTGAGTCTGTGTATGTCATTTCCTAGGTGTTTAAAAAAGCAAACTGAAAAATCAGAAAGTCCACCTTGTGGCATCACATTGGCACCCAGATGGGTCATCAGCCACATTGGAACCTTTAGAGTCACCACGCAGACCTCTGCCACTTGAGCAAATGATAGCAGTAGTAGGTTGTTATCCTTCACATGGACTAGCACTAGAGGGGGGATAGGACACTTTGCCAGCAGCTTTCACAGATATTTGCTGTCAGCAGAGGAAGGAGTGAGACTCAGTTCTTGGGTTCCAGCCCAGGCTTTGGAGGGGAGTGTGCTCTAGTGGGTACAGCCTACTTCTGTCTGTTTGTACCCACCCCGAAGCTTGAGCCCTTCTGCCCTATCCCCTCCTACCAGTCCCTGTCTTGTGTCTTCTCACCCTAGGCTCCTTGTCCCACTCTCTTTTCCAGTCCCAGTCTCTACTCCTCAGATTTTTCATCTCAGTTCTGGTCTTGTCCAGCATGTTCCAGTCCCACCCCTCTGGACTCCCCCTCCCAGTCCCTGCCCCCAAGCCCAGGCTCTTTGCCCAACCATTCTCATTCCCACCTGCCTCCCTGACTTCTTGCCCCCTGTTCCTTCCTTCTTGTTTCCTTGTCCAATCTAGCTCTTCCCCTCCTCAGGCCTCCAGTCTCTCTCCCTCTACCCCATGTTCTCCACCTCCACTGGGTCCTGGTCCCAGTCTCCTCATCAGGCTCATCATCCAGTCTCAGTGTGCCTCCTCCCAGCCTCTTTGCCCAGCCACTCTCATTTCTCCCCCTGTGCCCCAGCTCATCAGCAGATCTGTCTGATCTCCTTCCTCCACCCCACAGGTTCCTCAGTCCTAGTCTCCTTGCCAGGCAGACTGACTCCTTGCTCTGGATCATTATCCAGGCTCAGTCTCCACCCCCACCTCAAGCTCCTCTCTCTTTGATCTCCCCAGCTCCCAGTCCTGGTCTCCTTGCCCAGCCTTCTCGTCTGACTCCCAGTCCTAGTCTCCCTCCCACCCCAACTTCTCTCTCAGCCCTGCCAGCCTGTATTCAGTCTTCCCTTCCCCCAGCTCCTTGGCCCATCAACCCCTCTCCTCCTGGTTGTTGAATGAGGCAGCTTTCTCTTCCACACTGTTCCTTCCTGCCCAAGGTATGAATGCAAATGCAATGGAGATGGGCCAGCACATGTGTGCTTTTGATTCTGCAAAACCCCTTCGGTTCATTTTCTTTCCAAACCCAGGGTGGCTTGGATGTGGGTCCAATTTATACGAGCCTGCAAAATCTGGGCAAGAGGGTGGTCATGTAAGTGGCTATGTCATCTCTTCTGCACTCCAGCAGGGAAAGGGCTGCTTTGAGGGCATGGAATAATGAAGCACTTCTCCTGTAATCTTTCATTACTCATTGTTCCCAGAGTAGATAAATATTAAATGAAAACCCATCCTATCCAACCACAGGGCCCTTAGCACAGCCATTGGTAGAGGTGGTTAGCTCCCGGGCAGCAGCCTTGGAGCAATGGACTGGGAACTGGGAAATCTGGTCTCACTTTTGTCACTTAGCTGCTCTGTGCCTCAGTTTCCCCAGCTGTGAAATGGGGATAATGATACACAGCTTTGCAAAGTGCTTTGAGGTCTATGTTTTTTTTAGAGCTGGAGAGAACTAGTGGACTGACTCAACACATTTCAGAGAAAAATAGGGAGAACATGGCTATTTGTAATTGTTATTTATTCTCTTGTGTGAAGCCACTTCTCTGTCTGCAAAAGAGACATTCAGCCAGTTTAACTATCCTGCCCACTGAGACTTACAGGCCAGGAGCTGCCTGTCAGCAGATGCCTGTTCTGGGTGTATATATTTAGTGTCTCATCTGTTTCCTCTTGATAAGGGCTGAATTTTGTTGATCAAACCCTAAGACGTAAATTCTAATCAGCTTCCCGATACGATCATGCTGTTACACCCTTTCGAATCCCTTTCCTGCTTTTCATCTGCTGCCCCAGATTCTGCTGTGTAAATCTGGAGTAACTCCATTGAAATCAACAGGCTCCAGCTTTATGCCAGAGGGACAGAGATCAGAAAGTGGCTTAGGGTCTAATTTCCACTACTGTAATTAAGATTTATTGGACCCCCTCCCTTCAACACCTCCAACTCTCACCCAAGTAGGAGCACGCGGTGGGAAGACACAAGGAGGCCCGTGACTCAAAGGGTGATTATCCACCCCCATAGTTGTAAACCAAACCTTAATCCTTGTGTAGTTAGCTCACCATGGCAGGGCTGCCTAGAGGATTCAGGGGGCCTGGGGCAAAGCAATTTCGGGGGACCTTTCCATAAAAAAAAGTTGCAAAACTATAGACTGTTATATTCTCGTGGGGGCCTGGGGCAAATTGCCCCATTTGCCTCCCCTCTCTGGGTGGCCCTGTACCGTGGGGGAAAGTGATAGAGGGTGGCCTGGTCATTTTCAAAGCCTTTTGGTGTCCTGCTTCTGAACAGAGGAAGCAGCACTGACTTAACCTGGGAAAGTCGGTTTTCATGTGTTTTCCAGCCCGGCTCTATAGTCATGAGTACATCATGTGCTCCGTGTGACCATCTGAATGCTTGAGTGTTTGTCCAGTCCAGCCCCTTAGCCCATCCCTAGTTTTTCATAATAATATTTAGCACAATATCATAGTTTTCACCCCTCCATCTCACCAACACTTTTCACAGAAGAGCAAGTGTCAACATCCCCATTTTACAGAGGGGAAACTGAGACACAGCAAGGGAAAGTGACTTGCCCGAGGTCACTGGAGTACTAGAACCTAGGTCTCCTGACATACAATCTGCTCATATCTTATTCCTTATTTAGTGCCGGAGCCCTAGCCTGCACTTTGCAAACTCTGTGCAAGCGCCACTGCTAAGCTGGTTTGCTTTCGAGGAAAACAAGTCAAAATGAATAAAAGCAAAAGGGGGTGAAAGGAAAGTCATTGCCTGAGGCACGGGGAGGGGAAGGGAAACACTGAGTGAACTCAGCATTGCAGGAGGTGTCTGGGTGGTAAAAGTGACGCTGTCAGAGATCAAGGGGGCTGCGGCAGCCAACCTTGAGGTCTGTGCTTTCCCCAGCACACAGCACCCTATAAAAAGAGAATGGTTGCAGTGACTTGTCCTTGAGATCCATATCAGGGTTTCCTCTTCCTCCTCCCTGCAGCCCATCTGAATCCCTCGTGATGCAGGAGGCTCTGGTTTTCCACAAGGCATGAATGAATTTCTCCTTTCTTCACAGGCCTTTGCACTGAAGCCAAGTGAAGAACCTCATGATTGCACTATACTTAATTCGACTCAGCTAAGCTTTCGCTAGGAAAGAAGGAGTTCCTGCCCTTCAGAAGGACTCGTCCACCCAGACAGGACTCTGAAGTGTCACTCTCCCACCTGGCACCCACCAGCAACGTCCATCTCCGTGCTCTGAGGCAGGCACTCGACGCTGGGTTTTTCTTCTCTCTTCCCATCAAAGCTCACCTTGGAAACCATTCCCCAGCCATGTTCCAACGCCTCACCAGCCTCTTCTTCAGTGACAGCAGCACACATGAGGGCCTGGAGGAACCCAAACCCTTTGTCTCTGAGGAGGAGGAAGAGGATGGATGGCTCATTATTGACCTTCCAGGTGAGAAAAGCAGAGGGCGGGGGGAGCGGGGCCACCGCTTAGAAGGCCTCTTGTTTCACCGTAGGCCTAATGATGAGTGAATCACTTCCGATAAAATCTATCCCTTCCCACCCCTGCATCTGAAGCTTTGATCGAAGCTCCAGCTGAATCTTCAAGGTTTTGGAGGGTCTGGTTAACTGCCCCCACGCCCCATTATTATCTTTCATCCTCACTCTTCTTCTGGCCAAGTCAGGTCCCACTTCCAGGTCAGTGAGAGGAAGGGTGGTCCAGTGGTTAGCGTGCTAGCGTATGATTTGGGAGGTCTGGATTCAAGCCCCTGCTCCCCCACAGACTTCCTGTGTGACCTTGAGCAAGTCACTTAGTCTCTCTCTGCCTCAAGCTGCCAGGGGTGTTGCGTGGCTAGCTAAATATTGTGAGACGCTGTGGTGACGGGGGCCACACATGTACCGGAGAAAGCTGAGGGGAAGCTTGCACTACTGCTGTCTGTGCTACATCTGGTCTATGGAAAAGCAAAACGCATAGTTTCCTTCATGGCAAAAGTACTTTAGGTTGGTACCGTGGTGGTTCCTGTCACTACGACTCATGGTAGTGACGCTGCAGCCCTTGGGGCTCTGGTATCCCCAGGGACTTTGAGGATTGCACGGCTGTGAGCTTAGGACCTTGCGACATGTCTCCTTTGCAGTGCCTGAAGCGGGGGTTGAAGGAGATGAGGGGAATTTCACCCAACACATGTGCTCTGAGTATGCAGGTTTCTCTCCCTAGCTGCCCTGCCCCACTATCCCTCCATTGGTTATAAATCAGCTGGAGGCTAGCGCTGCAGGAGCTATCTCCAGGGAGTGTGAGGAGGGGAGACCTTCAGCATCTCATCTGGAGGGCAGCCGGGAGCTGGGGATCAAGCCCACTAAAGCTGACAGTGCCACGTCACCTGCTTCTGGTTTGTTTGCTTGGAGAGTTCCTAGCCCGGCAGCAAATGGCTCACGCAGAGCCCATCCTCCCTGCCATGTCTGAATTGCAAAGCAAGAGGCTGGAGTTATGCTTCTAATGTCGCTGCCAAGCCAAACACGATTAATCTGGAATCAGTCATTCAATCGCTCTCCTAAACTGATCCAACCAAGAGCAACAATCTGGGTTGGACACTCTGCAGCTGGATCATTGTGGGATGTGCCAGGGATTGCTGCAAGCTCTCAGTGGCGCTACCATCACAGAGAGCAAGAACATGTGTGCAAAGTGCCAAGGGCTCTCTCACCCATGCTGGGGATGCCCAGAAAGCATTTTCAACTTAGTATCTTGCCTGAAGGATGAACATACAAAGGATTCTGAAACTCATCCAGAAATCAAGGCCCCCACTAATTCACATACAAATCAATTGGGCAAAGTTTCTGAGGTATTAACTTTACTGTATGATGAGCCCTCCATCGCGTATAGTCTGATTTAAAAGGTTACAGAAGATCTCTTTATGTTCCTTTAATCAAAGAGTATTTTACCCTGGTCACCTAACGCAAACTCAGTTGGCACTTACTTGTTTGTGGACTGTTCTCCCACAGTTGGGAACCGACATGAAGGATACACAGAATGCTCATCCTCCCCCATAATCCCTTTTAAAAGCAAGGTCTTATTGAAGGCTAATGTCTCCCAGACCTTTCACTTCTTATTGCTTTGTTCATTTAATAAGACTCAAATTTGAAGATCCGAAAACACCGTTGTTTTTGCTAATATGTTTCTTTTTTACTCTACTTTCATTTTCCAAGACTATTCTCACTGGGCTGGTGGGAGGGAAGCACGATTTAAGAACAGATAGAAAGTCTGGCTGTACCCCACAGGTAGGAGTTTATATATTTTATCCAAGCCTCTTAATTAAATTGTTATGCCCAGAGCAAATTGTGCACACAAATGAGGAGGGTGCAAACACCGACCTGCCTGATTTGTGGGTAAAAACGGGTGTCTAAGAGCTGCCAGAGGCCCGGGTAGTTTCTTATAGGCACAACATTGTGAGCAAAGTCCATGGGCCAAGTTGCTGCTGGGGCAACAAATCATTCTATCTTTGACCAGAGACTCTGTCGACTCACCAAAGTCACAGGTCTGAGTCTTCTCAATTCCCTGACATATTGCTCTAGAGAGTCATCAGTTTTTTGCATGCATGTAAAAAAATTCTCTCTCTCAAAGGTTTCATTCGTTTTTGGCATGCAGTCTTCCTCCAATTCAGTCAGCATTTTACTTCACTTCATGCTTTCAGCGTCTTCAACCATTCATTTGTGGCATTAAAGCCAACGTGTTAAGAGAGAGACTGCTCTGGGAAGGAGATTTAACTTGAGAAAAAGCTCTCCAGGTATGCAGGGCAGTAGAAACTCTGAATGCACAAGCTAAAGAGCTGGCTTCACCAGAAGGGGTTATCCATGTACTAAGCACAAACGAATATAGCTAGAACAGGTCCAATCAGAAAGTGGAATTACTTGCTAGGAAAACCACTGCTAGGGGAAGACTGGATATAAACGGTGATGTGGAAGGTGTGGATCACAGCATGGCCCCAAATAGCGTGTTGCCTTTGGGAAACTCGGTCATAAATGTGGAGGAAAGTGTCATTTTGCAAAATGCTGCAGATACCAAATGCAGAAAGCGTTCAGTTGAAGACAACATTGTTGAGGAATTTGTCATAAACATGCTGAAATCAAGCGAGCCTGATGAAAGGGACTGGATACTGCCTATGTCAGTGAATGGAACAATAATTCCACTGAAACCAGACACAGGAGCTCAGGTTAACATTCCATCTGAACAAGATTATGAGAGACTGAAGATAAGACCAAAACTGGGACCAACAGAAAAAAAGTAGCTGATTATTCTGGAACAAATATACCATTGAAGGGGAGGTGCATTGCTAGCATTAACCATAAAACCACCCATACAGGATCCTGTTCATTGTCGAACCGAAGGAGGTGACACCAGTTTTAGGCCTGGCTGAAGTGAAAAACTCAGTCTGGTAAAACGGGTGCTCTCACTACATGATCGTACTGTACCTTCCTAGGAGGCACTCTTTCGGGAATATCATCATTTGTTTCAAGAGTTGGGCTGCTTGCAGAGTGAACATACAATTTGGATAAACAAGGAGGTCCATCCATTTGCACTCTGTGATAAACTCAAGATTGAGCTTGCAAGGATGGAAGCAATGCAAGTAATACAAAAAATTGAGGAGCCAACAGAATGTGTGAGCTCGCTAGTCATTATGGAGAAAAGTAACGGCCAGCTATGCATATGCTTAGATCCCAGAGACCTCAACAAGGCTATAATAAGAGAACATTTCAAACTACCAACCAGAGAAGAGATTATGGCTCAGTTTGAAAATGCACAATATTTCAGAACAGGGCGCTGGAATAATTTGTGTAGTAGGGGGTGCTGAGAGCCATTGAGCCAAACTGTAAACTCTGCATATGATGGAAACCACTTCAAACCAAGGGGTGCAGCAGGGCTCCCAGCACCCCTAGTTCCAGCACCTATGTTTCAGTAAATTGGATGCATCCTCAGGATTTTGGCAGCTAAAATTAACTGAAGAAAGCTCAAAATTATGCACATTGAATACCCCATTTGGAAGATATATATTCTTACACTTATCCTTCAGCATAGCTTCAGCACCAGAAGTGTACCACAAAACTATACATATGTTCTATGAGTATAATGGTGTTGAAAACCTCAATGGATGACATCATCATCTCGGACTCAATGTAAAAGGACTTCAGGAAGTCCTGGATGAAACTACAGCTGCAAACCTCAAACTACACAGGGAGAAATGTGTTTTAGGTGTTGCAGAACTGACTTCTGTTGCGGATGTTATTTCCAGTGAAGATGTAACACTTGATAAGAGGAAGATTTCAGCCATTGAAATGATGCCGCATTCCCAGTCAAAGAAAGCTGTCCAGCAGTTCCTGGGAATGGTTAATCATCTTGCAAAGTTCATACCTAACCTGTCTACCAAAGCACCAGCTTTGAGAAAACTCCTGGAGAATAAAAATGAATGATTTTGGAGTGCAATCATGGGAAGGTTTAAAACAACTGATACAAGAACCAGTGTTGAAGTTCTGTGCACCAGCAAGGCCTATTAAAATCTCAGTAGATGCTTCACTGTCTGGGTTAGGTGCCATGATTTTACACACGTATGAGGATTGTTGGCAACCAGCGGCATATGCATCCCAATCACTGACTGAGGCAGAAACCAGATATGCACAGATTGAGAAGGAGCTTTTAGGAATATTGTTTGCCTGTGAGAGATTCAATCAGTATATTTATAGACAGACAGTGGAAGTTGAAATGGACCATAAGCCCTTGATCGAGTTATTTAGCAAACCACTAAATGACTATACCTTAAGGATTCAAAGAATGACGATAAAGCTGCAAAAGTGTGATTTGATTGTGACCTACATGCCTGGTAAATTCATGTTCACTGCAGAAGCACTTTCCAGAACAGTGAGTCCCACGAAACCAGAGAAGACTTTAGAGACAGAGATGCAAATCTGTGTAGATCTGATTATAAAGTCAGTTCCCATAGCTAACAGGAAATTGCAACAAATAAGAGAGGAAACCAAGAACGATGAATCATTGGGGCTATTAAAAGAAGTGATAGAGGGTGGCCTGAAAAAATAAGGAGTTGCTGTCCAAGCATAAGAGACTATTGCAACTGCAGACATGAACTTGCTCTGCTACCTGGGGTGATTTTCAAGGGCAGTAAGGTTGTAATTCCAATGAACCTCAGAAAAGAAATGGTACAGATGATCTACGAGGGTCATTTATGAATTGTGAAGTGCAAACTACAAGCACGAGAAGTGCTGTATTGGCCACAGATCAATCGCGACATTACTAACATGGTAGGAAACTGCTTTTCCTGCTTGAAATACAAGCCATGCAAACCAGCAGAGTCACTGAGACCTCATCCAGTTCCACAAAGGCCTTATGAGAAGGTTAGCACTCAGTTATATACCTGGCAATTAAAGGATTAGTTGATAGTCACAGATTATTATTCTCTGTATCCAGCAATTTGCTCACTGCACCATACTAATAGTAGGTCAGTGATAGCCAGCATGAAGGGAACCTTCTCCAGACACGGAATTCCAGTTGAAATCTTTAGTGATAATGGGCTGCAGTTTTCCAATGCAGATTTTAGCCAATTTGTTATAAATTGGAATTTTCATCACAAAACATCAAGTCCAAATTATCCCCCATCAGATGGGCTTGTGGAAAGGTCTATACCAGGGATCTCAAACATGCGGCCCGCGGGGCTATTTCCTGCAGCCCGCCAAGTGGCCTGCACCTGCCCCCCCGGCCTACCTCCAAGCCAGGGGTGGGCAAACTACAGCCGCAGGATTGCCCCCCTCGAGTCCTGCATCGCTCCCTGAAGCGGCTGGTATCACGTCCCTGTGGCCGGGGGAAGGTAGCTGCCCCCCCCCCCACAGCTCCCATTGGCCAGGAACAGGAAACCGTGGCCAATGGGAGCTTTGGGGGAGGTACCTGGAGGCACAGCAAGCAGTGTGTGGAGCCCTGCATCCCCCTCCTCAGGGGCCGCATGGGCATGGTTCCAGCTACTTCCTGGAGCAGATTGGGGCTGCGGCTGGCAGCCTGCCCGGCCGTGGTGTGCGCCGCTGCCACCCTGGAGTCCGAAGCTCTCCTGCACCCTGCCCCCCAACTCCCTGCCTGCACCTCAAGCCCCTGCCCTGAGCCTCCTGCTGCACCCCACACACCAACCCTGTGCCCTGAGCTCCCTGCGTGCATCCCAATCCCCTGCCTTGAGCCCCTGCCTGCATCCCAACCCCTAGCTGCACCCCAGCTCCCTGCCCTGAGCCCCCTCCCACACCCCAACCCTCTGCACTGAGCCCCCTGCTGCATCCCACACCCCTTCTGCACCCCAAGCCCCCTGGTGCACCTCAACTGTCTGCCCTGAGACCCTGCCACACCCCTCAGGTACCCTTTGGGGGCAAGGAGGGGGGCGGAGTTGGGGTGGGGACTTCAGGGAAGAGGTTGGAATTGGGGCAGGGAAGAGGTGGGAAGAGGTGGGGCCTCACGGAGGGGTGGAGTGGGGGCAGGGCCGGGGGCAGCGAGGGGTGGGTGTGTCAGTGATGCGGCCCTTGGGCCAATGAACTAGCCCTTATGTGGCCCTCGTGGTCATTTGAGTTTAAGACCCCTGGTCTATATGGACACTAAAGAATCTTATGAAAAAGGCTTTTGTCAGTGGGGCTGATTTGTATAAAGCGTTACTGCTTTACTGAAGTGCACCTCTGGGGAATGGCTCTTCTCCAGCTCAGCTGTTAATGGGAAGAAGGATCCAATCTAATTTACCAATCACTGATAACTTGCTGAAATCTCATAACAATGAAACCATACAGAAGATGAAAGAAAATCAGAAGTAGAACCAGAAATTTTATTTTGACAAAAGGGTCTTCCCCTCTCCTAACCCAGGCGAGAGAGTGTGCCTGAGAAATCATACCTCTACTGAGGCCAAAGGGGTACCATTAAAGAACAGCTGCATCCAAAGTCTTATGTGTCCCAGACAGACCAGGGGGGACACATTTTGACAGTAATCAAAGGGATCTAAGAGTAATCCCAGAAAATTCCAAAACATTGACTGTCAGTGTGGACTCTGGCATTTCCCAACTGATCATTTATCATCAAAGGAGGAAGGAGAAACCGGCCAAGAGCAAGAGAACAATTCGGCCGCTAATGAAAAGCTCATAGACTCATAGACTTTAAGGTCAGAAGGGGCCATTATGATCAAGCTGATACTGAGAAGATCAGAGAAGGAGATTAAACATCCTGAAAGACTCAGAGACCTGCTAACCTGCTGGGAGAAGGGGTATTTGTGGAAAGTGAGTGGTAAAGACTCACTCCAAAGTGATGTGCTGGTAACCTCTCCTCTCTAGGTAGCTGACACATTGGTTTATGGAAATGAACTAGATGGGTTGAGAATTTTATGCATGTGTTATTAGATAGTCGTTAGCTGTTTATATATATGCATATAAGAGCTAATTGTTTTGTTTTGTTTTGTTTTTTTTAAGAGGGAAGATATAGAGAGATGTTTGTGGAAGATTATAATTTAGAGACACTCCCTCTTACGGGACAATATTATGAATAGAGAGAGGAATGTAGAGATATGCCCTGGATGCTGGGGTTGAGAACCCAGTGTAGCTGTGCACAGCAGTTCACCACAGAAGCTCGCTAGTTTATTCTGTTAAAAGTTTTATTCCTTTCTCATTCACTGGTTTGTTGTTTAATGAATCCCAAGGTCATTACATGCATCAGCTGATCTCTGTTGGGGTGGTACACAATGGAGGCGTCTCGGAAACCACTCCCCCGGAAGCTCTGGCACTGCCCACTGTCAGAGATAGGTTACTGGGCTAGATGGACCATTGGTCTGACTCAATATGGCACCTCTTATGTTTTTATGAAGGTCCCCTCGAAGTGAAACTATTCCCAACACTGCTTTAGGCCGTCCGATGTCTGGCAGTCATTTGCTGCAGGGTTTGGGAATAGTTTCACTTCTAAGGCCCTTTTGTTCCCCTAGAAGTGAAAGTGAAATTATTCCTAACACAGCTTCAGGCCAATGCTGCTGTGTCTAGGTCAGCAGTGGGCAAACTTTTTGGCCCAAGCGCCACATCAGGGTTGCAAAACTGTATAGAGGGCCGAGTAGGGAAGTCTGTGCCTCCCCAAACAGCCTGCCCCCCCAATCCGCCCCCTCCCACATCCCACCCTACTGNTCCAGCCCTCCCTGCTCCTAGTCCCTTCACTGCCCCCTCCCCAGACCCCCCAGCCTCATCTGGACCCCTTGCTCCCTGACCCCTGACTTCCCTGACCCCTAGCCACACCCCCTAAATCTGCCCTACTGCCCCCCTCAGAACTCCTGACCCATCTAACCTCCCCCACCCCCCCGCTCCTTGTCCCCTGATCGTCCCCTCCCGGGACCCCTTGCCCCTATCCGCTGCCCAGGGACCCCACCCGCTAGCCAACTCCCCCTGCTTCCTGACTGCCCTGACCCCTATTCACACCCCTACCCTCTGACAGCCCCCTGGGACTCCCATGCCTATCCAACCCCTACCCCAGTTACCCATCCCCTGACTGCCCCCCCAACCTCCACCCCATCCAACCGCCCCCTGCTCTCTGTCCCTGACTGCCTTCCAAGACTCCCCACCCCCTTACTGTGCCACCGTGCTGCCTGGCAGGGGTGGTGGGCCAGCGCACTGAGGCTGCGGGGGAGAGGAGACAGCAGGGGAGGGGCCAGCATCCCCAGCCAGGAGCTCGAGGCCAGGCAGGATGGTCCCGCAGGCCGGATGTGGCTCACGGGCCATAGTTTGCTCACCTCTGGTCTAGGTGATAACACTGAGTCGCACTTAGAGATTGCTTTTCAAGGTTTACCACTTCCAGCCCTGATCAGGGGCCCTTCTGCAGACAGCAGTTAGCAGCAACAGGTCAGTGTAGATGGGGCTTCTCCATCTTAATTTAAATGGTTTGTGCCTTTTCCTTTCGGGGGTAGATTAGCTCACTCAGCCATTTGCAATGACAGCTTAGGACCATTTGCTTACAACTTAAGCAGAGAACTTGAGCAAACAACCTTCTGTGCCCTGCCTTTCTATTCCTGCCGCTGCCTCGGCAGCCTCTTTTTTTTTTTTTTTTTTTTTTTTTTTTTACCACAGTCACTCTTCCTTTTCAGATATTTTTAGATATCCTGGAAAGAGACTAAGAATAAAGCTACCAACTGGTACAAGAGCAAGTCCTGGTTGTTTTATCACCAGGACACCCTTTGCTTGATGGAAAGAGACTCAAAAGATCTAGTCTTGCTAACCGTGAGCTAGACCCCTGGGATCAGGCGTTGCACCTCCCTTGGAAGTCTTGGGTTGGCCTCGCTCTTATGAAAATGCCCAGGTGGTGGTGATGAGTCTAAAAGTCACAGCATGGATGAGACTTTAACTTTCCCTCCCAGTTTTTTTAGCAAGCACTGGCACTTGACACAGAAACAAGCTGGAATAGGGCGACCAGATTTTTCCAAGCAAGAAACTGGGCTACATGTCTTGGGAAGGAGGAGACAGTGCAGTGCGTGGCCAGGAAAGCGTTCTTGGGGAATCAAGAGGGGGTACATGGGATGGTGGTGGGCGAGGACTAACTGGGAGGCTGGTCTGGCCTGCAAATGCCAGATGATTCCTTGGCTCTGCAGGATGTCTGGTGACTCATTGGGTGGAGGAGGTCAGGTCTGCAGTGTGAGACGTCTGGCTGTGGGGAGGTCTCTGGGGCACCCGAGCTCAGCCATCCTGCTGTGAGTGTCTCTGGCTCAGCTGACCAGCAGCTCCTTCAGGTAGCCTAAGCCTCTGATGGTTTACAGGGATGGGGGAATGTTAGATTTTGTCAAACTGACAAACTCCAAGACAGGCCTTGAATCTCCACTTGTCAGGCACATGCATGCCCTAAACAGCCCCCTTAACAACCAGCTGTCAACGTCATGTGGGCCACAGCCTTCCTGCCTGAACCCCACCAATGGTCCCTTGCATATAAATCCATGGTATGCCCATACCTAGAATACTTTGTGCAGATGTGGTTGCCCCATCTCAAAAAAGATATATTGGAATTGGAAAAGGTTCAAAAAAGGGCAACAAAAATGATTACGGGTATGGAACTGCTGCCGTATGAGGAGAGATTAATAAGACTGGGACTTTTCAGCTTGGAAAAGAGATGACTAAGGGAGGATATGATTGAGGTGTGGAGGAAGTAAATAAGGAAGTTTTATTTACTCCTCCTCCTAACACAAGAACTAGGGGTCACCAAATTAAATTAATAGGCAGCAGGTTTAAAACAACCAAAAGGAAGTATTTTTTCACACAATGCACGGTCAACCTGTGGAACTCCTTGCCAGATGTTTTTATGAAGGCCAAAGACTGTAACAGGGTTCAAAAAAGAACTAGATAAGTTCATGGAGGATAGGTCCATCAATGGCTATTAGCCAGGATGCACAGGGATGGTGTCACTTGGTGATTACCTGTTCTGTTAATTCCCTCTGGGGCAACTGGCATTGGCCACTGATGGAAAACAGGATACTGGGCTAGATGGACCTTTGATCTGACCCAGTAGGGCCGTTCTTATGCATCACAGGCTCATGAGCTTTTCCTCTGCATTCTGCCTGCCAGTCAGGGATCTATTTATTCCAGCCCTCTCCTGGAGACTGGAGTTATGCAAAACACTTGAAGGCTAAACTGGCCAGGTCCACCCTATGAGCTAAAACTAACAACAAAGGCCTAATAAGCCACCTACATAGGGTTAAATGTTACTCACGTCTTTGTCCCTCATTCACTGCCTCGTGTGTGTGTGTTGGGTCACTTAGCTAGAGCATTTCAATGGGTCCCTCCTTTCCTCCTCCAGCCCCAGTCTGGGGCTGGCTCTGTGAGATCCTCACACAACTGATGAACCAATTGGACCCTGAGGGTCCAGGCCCAGCTTTCAGACGGGGTTGGGTGTAGCAGCTAGTAGTGAAATGAGGCGGACAGGAGAGCAGCAGTAGGCAGCTTGAGCCAGAATGGACAGAAGCGTCTTCAAGCTTCAGTGGGAATAGGAGGGGGAAGAAGAATCTATTGGGGTAGGTGGGGAGAGACGAAAGCTTGTGGCTGGGTATGCTGCCTCCTAAACACGCCTCATGGCCCAGAGTGGCTCCGCTGCATCCTGCCTCAGTTTTCCATTCTGATCAGGGCCCTTTAAGAATTCCACACAGTCCAAAATATTAAAACAAAATGCCTCTGCTCGGCTTCTAGGTTGCTGAACCCAAATAAACATTTTTCCACCCAGACTCGGGCTGGACCCAGTTCCCCCTACCTGAGGGTCTGTTGTCTGTAGTTCTCCACCATCATGCCCCACTGAGGCATGTCACAGGCCTTCTCCTCCAGGCTGTGCAGATTCACATAGGTTCCTGATCCTGGAGAGGAGCCTTCTTCACCCCAACATCAGAGGCTGTCTCTTCCTGCTCTCTGAGTTGCTGGAGGCTACACCCTGCACCTTCCCTCTTCTCCAGCTTCTCGTTGTCTCCCCCTGGCTGTCCACATGCCTCTGTTTGTCTAACCCTCCCATCCTGGTTTAATCACGTGACCATCTCCCACATGACTGAATTCGTTTTCTCCACCTGGGGCAGCGAATCAGCTGTGTCACAGGTGGGCTAAGCCCTCTCTCCCTTTAAAGGGTCAGCCACCCTGTCACAGGTTGGGTAAGGAGGCATGAAAAGTCTGTGCAAAAGCAGAGTCCTCAATGCCCGTGACCTGGCAGGATCACGCACATGGTGCTGGTTGCCCAACCTGAATGGCTGAGTACCACAAGCGCAAAACCATAGGCCATTCTGATCTATGTGCTCAGTGAAAATTGCAGCTCATCTGCGAATTTTAAGTTCCCCTTCCACTTCCTGGCAGTTACACTTATTGCCTGTCTGGAAGGAAGCCTCCATGAGAACCCAAGTGCTTGGTGGATCAGAGGCTCATTTAGCCAGATCCTCCCCTCTTCTCCCAGTTACACAGTTGGCTCAAGTAGTAGAGGTTCCGAGAAGTAAAGAAAAACAAGCAGCCCAAACCACTCCAAACTTGTCTTTGTGTCACTAAATAATCTCCAGCCAGGCCTCTCGACAACTAGTAATAGCCCAATATCCAGGGACCGGGAGAATGACTCCCTGCTCTATGGAAGTCTAATTCTGGACCAGCATAAGCCCTTTCGAAATATGTCCCCTGAAATGAAGTCTCTCATTGGCTGCACTCTCCCAGCCCAAACACCATTGCCTCTTTCGTCCTGTCTCATGAACACCTGACCCAGCATTTTGTTAAATGATTCTTTTCTCAGAATTTTAAAAAAGATGACACCTATTGAGGCTCTCCAGGCCTTTTACAGCTCCCTGTAAGGAAAGAGTTATTCCGCCCTTTGTACAGAAGGAAAAATGGAGGCACAAAGGGCTTAAGTCATTTGTCAAAGGTCGCACAGGAAGTTAGTGGCAAAACAGAGGATAGCAGCCAGGATTTTGATTGTGACTTTGCTTTGCTTTAACCACTTCTCCACACTGCATCCCTGTATTATTATGATCATCCATAAAATTCATGCTGGCCTGAAAGAAATTAATACTTAGCACCTATAGAGCACTTTTATCCGTTGCTCTCCAAGCAGTCTACAAAGGAGGCTACGGGTCATTAACCACACCTTACAGCTGGCAGAGAGATGAATGGTCTTTCCCAAGGTCACCTCGTGATTCAGTGACAAGGAAAAGCTGTAAATCTGGGTCTCAGCTCTCCCAGCCCACACTGGACCACAGTTGCTCACTGTAGGCAGATGCATCATTGATGGGACTAATTGAAGCCATCAGTGTCAAAGTAGTGATGGAAAGTCTGCACAGCACTTTGTGCTTTCATATTTCTTCCTTCCCTTGGTCTTCCTGCAGACACACGTGCTGCTCAGGTTTCACTCACACCCCAACCCGCAGAGGGGTCGAACACTAGACTGCACAAATAGATCTTTTCTCAGGGCTCCCCCTTCACTAGACCAGTAACCACTAGACCAAAGGACGCCCCCTTCACTAGACCAGCCTGAAGCACACCGAGGAGTTCAGCAGAGGTCGGAGCAGTCCTGACTGAACCTAGCCATAACAACATCTTCTCTGCTATAACACAGCCAATATCAGAGCGAGGGAGCCCTGGAATCACACTCTTCCACCTGAGCTGCAAGAAACTGATGACAAGAAACAGGGAGAGGAACTAACAGATTCTGAGCAGCTCCGTAAATTATGACACGGCTGCCATTTAGGCTTAGGAAGGCCCCATCAACATCACAGCTATGATGGGGTCCAGGGCCCTGGTTAAAACACAGTGCTCAGCTACAGTGTTGGCCACATAAGCGTAGACAGTCCAGGTTTAGAATCCAGTTCCAATACGTCGTTAACCTCCACCTCCACCACCAGTAACCAGCTCAGGGAGCCGGCGCATTGGAAGGGAGTCCCCTGTCTCGAGTCTAGCACTGCCATAACCGCGTAGCCTAGCCCTTTGGAATGCTTCACTTGGGCACAGGAAGGAGGAAGCAGCCCTGCAGGGATGTTTCCTCGTGACTCCTGCCAGGTTGCAAATGGGTTAGGTGGGGCGGACGGAGCACATCTGTCCGAGAGCAAAGGACAAGCGAGACCAGACCCCCGTGCTTTTCCCTGTTGGTGCTCTCATCATTCTTAGCGGTCCCTCGGGCACGCGGATGCTTGGCTGCATCGCCCCTTGAGGTGGCCGCGCTGTGCTGTGGTGGTGTTTTTATTTTGCATGGTGGTTTAAACTTCGGTAAAGGTTTTATCGACTGAAAAGAAAGAAAACAGTAATGCTGTTGGGGTGTCATTTTTACTAATAATGGCCCCTTTTTCTCCCCCCTTTCCCCCTCCCCTCCTCCCCCTGTATATTGTATGTGTGTGTGTCTCTCTGCTTCTTTATTCTTCCCCCTGCTTGCCCCCCTGCCCTGCCCCCACTCTGCATGGCTTTAAACGACTGTGGTTTTTTGGCTGCTCCCACCTTGCGATGGTGGCTCTCGTCTCTCATTAGCTAGTTACACTTCAGCCCCAAGCGAAGAGCAGCGGGTAGGTGAGAGGGATTCCGTTTGCACTTCCCAGTCCTGTTCTGGGTCCCCCCCACCTACCACTTCGTCGCCCCACTCACTCAGTGACTGTGTCAGCAGGCCCGTGCCCTCCCAGCCCGACCCCTGCTTGATGGACGAGAGTTGGTTTGTCACCCCTCCCCCCTGTTTTACTGCAGAAGGCCCCGGCCCCGTCAGGTTGGAGAGCAGCCCCATGGAGGACCTCTTGATCGAACACCCCAGCATGTCCGTCTATGTCACCAGCAACAGCATCGTGGTGGAAAGAGAGAGCCCTGACGAACCGATCAGTGAAGGGTGAGTCCAGCCTGGGACGCTGCGGATAGTAATATGTGGTGTGTCTGTAGCCCATGGCAAAGGCAGACAGATATCATCATCTCTGCTTTCCAGCTGGGGAGGCAGAGAAATGGAGGCATTAAGAGACTAGCCCAAGGTCACACTCCAAATATGTGGCAGAGCTGGGGTTACGGCTACAGTCTAGGAGGACAGGCCATGCACAGTGGCTAGATATCCAGGCAATGCCATCTGGCTAAAACACTAAAGGGAGACTTTCATATTAAGGGTGGGGGGACGGTCCGTGGTCTCTACAGCCTTGTCTCCAAGGGAATGTTCTTTCCTTATAACATTAATTTTTGGCACCCACAAAAGGATTTTTATTTTGCTTTTTTCATCCGGGATCCTATCCCGCTTTCATTCATTGGCTTTGGAAGTGAGCAAACTCTATGCTGGAAAGAGTTGATATGGTCTAAGATTCATGCGGGTGCCTCTCTATTTCGGATTAATTACACCGGTCCTGGCAGTTGTCCCACTGGTGTCTCATGTTGCATAGCTTCATACCTGGACTGGCCTGTCTGTTTCCCTGACTGCCCGCCCTCTATTGCTCTGGAGGCACCTTGACTGGCTGTCCTCTCCCTGTTTAATGGGCACCTTGGCATGCACCTCTGCAATTTCAGCTTGTGAAGAGTTTACAGACTCAGAGTCACATACCAAACCATGTCCTGTGTTTCCACATGGACCTGTCAGGAGGGCCTGGACTTCTCGCTTTTGAGGAGAGGAGCATGTCCAGGACCTTCTGCACAGCAGTAATGGAATGCCAAGACCTGGCAGAGCAAATGCAGGAGATGGGGCACCCCTGGGACATGCCCAGCACAGCGGGAAAGCAAAGGAGCTCTGCTATCATGGACCAATCCAGACCACCCCACATTCATAGTGGTGAACATTCCACAGTAATCAACTTGGCCTAACAGTTGATGAACTCTGAGGACTGGTGTGGTGGCCAGGAATAGCCACATGGGTCCCATCCATGCCTCCTATACAATTTTGGGAATCCTCCATTCACAGCCCTAGTAGTTGATCTACCCACAGCAGCCTGACAGGTAGCAATCAAGAGTGGCAAGCTTCTAGATGTTGGTGTCCCCACACTTCTCTGCGTTGAGGGCAGCTCTCCTGTTAGTGTTCCACTGCTACAGCTCTGGAGTGAACTCCACACAGGTCTCCCAGAAAGGAGCCTTCCCTCATCCTGAAGTGCTGCCATCACCAGTTCTCCATTACTATCCTGTCCCACCAGTCAATGCTGTAACATTGTTAGCAGGTCACTGGCCAAGTTGTCAGGATTGTCCTCCCTGCTTCCTGGGGAGTTAATGGTAGAAGCCAACATGAAGCATCCTGATATGTCCCCCATGTCCCATTATGTTGTGGTCACGGGCATTTAACTTGCATCTTTACTGTGGGGCTTCTTGATCTCCCCATCCCATCCCTGTGGACCTCAAGAACAAAGAGCGTGCCATCTGGTTACGGACTGCGCTCCTTATCATCTTGATGATGGATGGACGTGTTTGATGTCCCTGGATGATGCTGCCATGATAGAGTGGCTACATCACTTACCCAACAACTCATTCATTCTGCACTCAGAAGTCATACACCAGAAGTAGTAGTCAGGGCTAGTTTGCCAAGCCCACATGCAGAGCTCAGTCCAGTGAACTCACTCCAGGAAAGGGTCATACAGAAATAACTGTTCAGTTTCATCATCCTCCTCTGGCCATATTGACACAGCATCACTGTGCGTGAATGATTCCACTTTATCCCCAAGTGTCCCTGCACCTGGGTACCCTAGCACCTTGCTTACCATCACTTTCCCTCTCAGCCTTTGAAGGACTCCATGACAGGCTGTCTTGCCTCAATCATATCCCCTGCCCCTTGGGGCAAGTTTATTACAAACAGTAAAAATAATCCAGAGCAAAGGTCCCCAGACGTAGTCCATTTATCACCCCAGTGCACCTAGTCCATTGACGCAACACATACTGCGCTCCGGCATCTTCCACAATGCCTGGGCTCTTCATAGGCCCTCTCTTGTCCTTCTGCCAGGACACCCTTCCAGCTGGAGGGCAACTCTGCTTTTCCCAGTGCGAAGCCCCTCTTCCCCCTGCTGACTTCTCAGCTGGGAGTTCGTCCTCACCCGGGGAACATTCATTATCCCCCTATTTCATTAACCTCTCAGGCAAGCCAGCAGGGAGACGCTTCCATTGTTCCCTTGAGTCCTCTGGCTCCAGTTCTCCAGCAAAGAGATGTCAGCTGGTAAGTTCCTCCGCTGCTCCCTTGCCTTCCCCAAGGACCTCCTACAGCTGCCTTCAGTGATCTCCTCCATGATCCTTATTAGCCCCAGGTGCTGCTCCGCCCTCTGAACTGGCCAAAGGTAGAGCATCTGTTTTGGCACAGGGGGACTGGACCTGCTTCATTTAAAGGGGCCAGCCCTCCTGTGACACTGCAGCTGTCTCCTAACCCATCCAAAGCTACCTGGCTGCGTGGCTGCTCATATGTCTGTGGAGCGGTTTGTTCGTATTAATGATAGTCAGGGTCACGGCACTCAGCAGTGCTTCCTCCACACTGCTGGGCAGGACTTTATAAATAGTGCTTGTTCTCAAACAAGGGACAAATTACGGGATGCTAGGAAGGGAATCATGGGAGTTTGTTCATTTGAGCCCGAATTCCAGTAGGTTCCAATAGACACCCCACAATGCACTGTAAGAAAAAGCCCAGAATGCTGGGCCCCTAGGAGCAGAACATTGCACCGGGGATATCTGTTCAGAATGGTGCGCAGCTGTTTCCAGAAAGTACAGAGCTTTGTGAAGGCAGTGATTGAGAAGGGAAGCAGCTTAAGATGGTGTAGACCATGCAGTGTGGGCACACACTTTCAGTCATACCACCGGTATTGTTACAGCAGAAAACCAGACACTGAAAAAACGATCCTGTGGCAATAAGGCTTTGGAGTGGACTTGGCTCCACTCACTTTTCGCTGGTGTCTTGGAATTTACCATGTTGGCTCTTTTAGGAAAGATATTTGTTGGTTTTTCCTCCTCATCTCAGCTCATCTACATCTCCTTCGCCCTGGTCCTGCAGTGCAGTTCTAGTTCTGAGTGCAAAATCCTCGTCTGGAATGCTGTTCTTCCTGCAAATTGAGCTCTCCTGGGCACCAAACTGTCACACACCCCCTCCCCCCACACTCCTAGGCAGAAAAATAACCCCAGAGAGGGGACCAAAGCCCACTGCTTTTCCAGGAAAGGGGACCCTCCTGGGAGACAGCAGCAATCCTTACTTCCAGTCCAACACATTCTCCCATCGGCAGCCGCAGAGTTCACAACCAATGCCCGGATGTGCAGCTGCATGGCAAGTTATAAGCCACGCAGGCTGCTTGGTGTTTCAGGATGTGTTACCAGAGTATCACAACAGCACATACACACCAAAGGCAAACTTGGCTAAGGCCCAGCCATGAGCCAGCCAGAGAGCTTGATGGCTTTTGGCATTAACACTCCATAGGTGCATGGGCCAAACACATCGTTATTGTTTATACAGCACCACAGAGGGGCGTGGCCCAGTGCAAGAGCGAATTCCCTTGGCAAATCTCGAGGACGATGCTGAGCATCATCGGCTGGGATTTCATTTGCCCTTTGCAAACTCCTCTTTCATAGGGCTAAAATCCAATCTGGCTGGAGTCAATGAAAGTTTGAAGGCAGAGGGTGAAATACAAAGCAAAATGGCTACAAATAATAGTTAAAAGTAGGAAGGAAATGAGCTCAATTTGCTCTTGATTTCCCTCATTGTTGGAGGAGAACTTCTGCTGACCGAGCAGCTGGCTTTGAATGAGTCATCTGTGCTAATGGAACCTGGATTAACCATGCCAATCGTTTGATCTGGGGAAGTCCTGTTCCTTTTAACAACTCTGCTTATTGCAGATTGGCCTATGGAGCAGTTCACTCATAATTCCATTGGCTTGTAAGGGGCTTTGAACATCGTTGCTTTCAGGAGACAGCAGGCCAAATTCAGAGGTGATGAGTAGGGGAAGGGTCTCAATTAAATGCCAATTACTAAATCAAAGGGAGCCTAAGATGGAGTAATTTGCATGCAGAGAGATTAGAAAAAAACACCTTAGAATCTCTTCTAAATTTGTCCCTGTATGTGCGTAAGAGATACGCACGCAAATCCAGATAAGTGGTTGTTAAGGGGATGTCAGCCTGGGTAATATGAGCATTTTAAAGAATTAACCTACCATACTGATCTTGGAAAAATAGCTCTATTTCCATGGTGCTATCACCACGGTACCACATGAAACCTCCAACGGAACAATTCTTGGTTGTGCTGAGCATGACGTGGGGCTCATCTCTTCTTTTGTTGTGTGGGCATTTGCACACTTGACTCAGAAGGGAGCTGTCAGGAGCCTCATGTGCGACTCCAGTTGGCAGTTGACCCCTTCGTGCCCTGGGGAAATGCAAAGTGGTGTCTCACCTGTCTGAGATCATCCTGAGCTTGACCATTAACTAACGTGTGTGTGTCTCTTTCTAGGGATGTGCCTGAACCCCGGCTGGAGCGCCGCACCCCACACCACCTCACCTCTCTCACAGCGAAAGCTGCCATCTTGGAGAAGGTCAGCCAAGTCCGTCGAATCCAGCAGGCAAAGCAGCTGGTGGAGAAGCACAAGCTCAGTCAGAAGGTCATGCAGCGGCAGAACCGCGCCAGAGAACGCCACCCCCGGAGGGCCAAACACCAGGGCAGCTTTGTCTATCAACCATGCCAGCGCCAGTACAACTACTAAACTACTTCAGGAAGTCTGCACCATGGGGCATTACCCTTTTAACTCTCAAGCTTCACGTCCCATCTTGCAATGCTTTCTCCAGTGGAGGTGTCTTCATCCTTTCTCTGGAATAAACCTATCCCCATGAGAGACGCTTTTCAATTTCTTCTGAACTGGTGATGCTCCACAGCAGATCCTTGCTGGGCTCTCCTTTGGTTTCACTCCCCTTTTTACACTAGCATATACTTACTTACCTATTATTTTCTTCCTTCTCCACTTCAATACCTGGCACTCCCCCTCTTCCCCACCACTGCAGCTTTTGCTCTGGCGCTGAGCAGGAGAGAAGGCCAGCACATCACCCTCACGTATCCTAACGACGCTGGGGGACAGCTTTTAAATGTCAAGAAACGATTTAAAAGAATCAGTGCTAAAGTGTCTGGAAAAACTTGTGTCCAACCAGTTACCCTCGGGAAAATGATTCCTAATGGGAGGTATTTCCCCAGCTCCCCACCTCCCTCCCCAATACTTGAGTAAGTTCTTCCAGCTTCTCTTGCAACGGTTACCAGTATTTGAATTCGAGTTTGGTGTTCCCAGTGAATGCCCTACTTTTCACTAAGCTTTACACCAATGTTACGCTGAATTTATGGGAGGGTGAAGATGTCCCATCATTTCCTTTGTCCCTTGCCGTTGTATTGGGAGCCTGTGACATCAGTGCCTTTCTTTATGACATCACACTCTTCTCCATGGAACAGATTGTGATGTCACAAATGGAGATACCAGGTTCAAGTGCAAATCGGAACAAATTAACAACAAAATTGGCCCAAATTCCAGGAAAATGTAATAATTTATGTGGAATAAGGACCGTCCCCCTCCCCCTTTAAAAACTGAATTGTATATTAGATCCATTCTTTGAATTAACCTGGGAGCTGGGATTGTGGTGTCACTGATGATCCTTGCTTGCATGCTTTTATTATCTAGCTGTCTGTTCAGAGGTGCCATGCTGGAGTAAAGGGAACTCTGCTTGAGCATGTCCTAGCAAGTGTTTAAGACCTGATTTTCAGAAGTGTTGAGCACCCACAACTCCATCTGTAATCCATGGGAGCTGCAGCTACGGAGTGCTTCTGGAAATCAAGCCTGTGCAGTATTACTGCAGCCCTTAATTCCCCACAGCCTTTTAAAAAGAGTGCAAAGTCCATTTTATTATTCCAGTGCTTTCAGGTTACAGTCGAGTGTCTTATAATATGTTTGGCCCACTCACCCCAAACAGCTTTGTTTAATGGACAAAGTGTCAAAGCTCTAAGCAGATTATTGCGTCTGGAACACAGGGTAGAGATCAGGTGGTCTTTAGAAACGCTGAACAAATCTGCCTCGTGAAATGGTCAGGAACATTCACCAGCTTAGGCAAAAAACAAGAAGAAACAAACCCTGCAATGAGTTACTTGCATTTTACAATAATGAAGCCCTCAAAAAGCCCTCATCCGCTCAAAGAAAGAATTCTCATTCCAGGCAACAAGCTGGGCAGAAGTCTGTGGGAATGGATTATCTGATTGGCTGTAAACACCATATTAGATCTTCAGTCAGTGGTTGACCAATGAACGAGGACGCCTGCCCCGCAGACTGGGTTGTCATTTCCTCGGTCCGTCCAAATCACTGGATTTCTGGCAAAAGCCTCTCCCTGGTCTCCGCTGGTTTTGGTGCCCTGGGGAAGCCAGTGATCTGTACATGTGGGAACAGATCTTGGTGTTTTTTACTTTCGGTCAAAATCTGGGCCCTTGGAAAATAAACACGCAAAGCAGCATTGTGTAAATCCCATCACCTTGAAGGAGCTGTTAGAGAAGCTACTCCCAGTGGACGGGTCTTGCCTCAGCAGATGATGATACTTCTTCAGCATGATCCTAAAGCTAGTAGCTGGACATAACCCATCACTCAACCCCTCAGGCATGGCAATTCTCCTTCACATTGGTATAACGGCCTGTGGTTTGCTGCTCCAGCTAGGTATTGGGAGGGCAGCTCAGAAAGGGGCTTGTGCAATAGTCACAGAGGTGGTAAAGTATGTTGAAGCTGGTAGCGAAAGGATGTGAAATGAGAGGAAGTGAGAGAGATTGGGGAGAAAAGAAAGGCAGGAGGAGAGAGGGCAAGATAAGAAACAAGGATGGAAACTGGAGCAGTTGAGAAGGCACAAGCCCAAGGCCGAGAACTGCATAGCACAGAACTTGTGCCCACATGGATGGAAAAAGATACAAGTCCCCCAAGAAGAGGTATATATAGCAGCTCCCCTATTCCACTGTTACAGGCATGCCTAACGCTTGCTAGTCTGATAGTCCCTACAGGACTATAGGGAGTTTCTGATGGGAAATAAAGTTCCAAGTGTTCAGCCCAGTTGAGGAATTTCATCTCCGTAATCAGAATGGGCTGATAGAGTAACCCCCGGTTAACTGCACTAAAGATTGTGCCCTGTGTCATGAATAGCCATATTCATCCCTGGTGGTTTTAATGCTGCTACGCCAGAGCTGGGTTTGGCCCAACATGTTTATCCTTAAAAGGCCACTGTCAAGATAAAAAAACCTTGTACGTTAATAATACAGATTAGGAAAACCGCAAAGCTGTCTGAAAATCACTTTCCTCCATTAATACTCTTTATTTACTGCTTGCACTTCATTCCCCGGGGGAACGAAACTAGACTGTCCACTTCCGGTTCACAGGCAGGCTCGCGTGCCGGTGCTCGGCATTTGCACAATGCTGTTGAATTTGAGTTTGCACCATGCAAGGCCACATTGAGCTACAAAAATAAACCACTTTCACTGGAATTTCTTCTAAACCATTATTCAAACCTTTACCTTCATAGTAGGTTTTGAGAAATTGTGTTTTTAAAAATAATTGTAAACAGTGGGCCTCTGTCATGTGAGCACCACTTTTAAAATGTCTCATATTTGAGCTCTTGAGACTTTTGAGAGGAAATAAAACTTACAATGAGCAGCCTCCAGGAATGGAGGCTAACAGACCTGGTTAGCCCGGAGAGTGGCTAATATCATTGTGCATGTAGGATCTAGCTAAAATGCAGGTGCCAGGTGAGCCTCTAAAAATACAGACAAACGGGATTACTTTAAATATATTTTATATTTTTTGTTCTTCAGTGTAATCAACCATTGTTTGAAACAGCCCCACTGCCTCTATAACTCTCCCAGTTTGGCTTCTGTAAAGTTCTGCACAAGACTATTATTAGTGTCTCCAAACTCAAAGCCCTGCTGCCTTCATGACACTACTGAACAGAAAGTTCTCATACAGCATGGAAATAAATTCTAACCTGCTTAAAGAGCAGTGCCTGGCAAAGATGAAAAAACAGTAACATCATCCTGTACTAATGGAAAGGATGCTTCAAGCAGCTATTTCTGATTGAATCATTGGTGACTATAGTAACTAGAGATAACTCCCAACCACTATGCTGGACTTGAATTCCCCACCCCTCAGCACACACAAACCTTGTTGATGTTCCAGCTGGCTCTGAGCTCTGTAGCTTGGGCCCATCTCTAATAGGAACCTGCTTTTTAGAACCTGATTCCTCCTTTCATTGAAGTCAAGGGCAAAATTCCCATATTGCTAGGATCAACTGTTCCTCTTTGCTTTTGCACCTTTGTCAGCATCTGGAGAGGCAGCTGAGCTCATGTGCACAGATCTCTTGGCAAGATGGTTTAACAGCAGTTAAGAGAGAGAACTTGAAAAGCCAGTGTTATTTCCCATGGTCTGGATGATCCCCACCCGTCTGTCGTTTAATACCAGCTCCACATTTTCTCCACGTGTTGGAGCACGGAGTAGTGTGATAGAACTTCATCTGCTCACTGCTGAAGGTCCCACTAGGAACGTGTTAAAGATGGCAACACGTCTATTATTTCATTTGCAGCCGACTCCTTACCGGAGACTGGCAACGTCTTGACTTGATGGGTCATTTACAGCCATTCATATTCTTGGTTTTCTATTAAATGCCTTTTTCTCAAGTAAGCCCTGACGCAAGTTGGGACTGGTGCATTTTACATGAACGCCGACTCAAGTTCCTGCAGAGGTGAGGAGGAGCCATTTCCTAAACTCGTCAATGTCCATGTCAGAGATAAGAATTTTTTAATCAGCAGCTTAGGAACAGGGTTAAATTTTGGATGCTGATCAAGTCTCTTCCTCCCTGCATCTCCTGTTCAGTTCTCCTTTCCATAGGCTGTTTGGTCAATGTGTTCTGCAGCATTAGGCTGTTTCATGCACATAAGGTGGCTTTAGAGGGAGATTTCCTTGCTGGAGCAGACACCAATAAAAAGCTGTATGAGGTCAGTAATTTTCTGCCTCCCGGCCAGCTCCTACCTGTTACTGTTACACAGTTCTACACCTCCACTTATGACATGCTGCAGGCACCCTGCAAATGACAGTGATGTCACAAATTTAACATGTCATCACCCAGGCCCGGAGCTCAAAGCCCCCATAACACTTGTGATATTTGGAGCTGACCTCTGTGTCTTGCAGATCAGACAGGTGCCGAATGACTGTGAGAGAGAGAGAGAGTGAGCGCGCAAGAGCAAAGCTTCCTAGAAACACAAATTGCTTTGGGGAATGCTACTCACCTTGTACACCTTACAATGCCTGTGTCTGCTAAGCTGCTCGCAAGCATTTCTCCCAGTAAGAGACGTCCCTCTTTAAAAGCCTCCAGCCTCGCTAATTGTTCAGGACGGCGAGAAGCAAAAACTATTCAATTAGGACTTGATCCAGCAGCAATTGAAGTCAATGGCAAAGCTCTAGTCGCCCTCACTAGTGCTAGCCCGAGCCCTTAAGTGCTGTTAAAACAGAGGCACTGAGTCCAATAGCCCAACAACTGCCTGTTTCAGTGGTGGCTCATTTCTAATGTTTAAAGTTGTATTTTGTTTTAGAAGGAGAATGCAAGGAACTTTGCTTGGATGTCACTGTTCTGCACAACAGCATGTTATCCCTAGTCAGCAGGGGAAACCAAGCAAAACTACCATCCCACTTTATATCAAGAGTTTAGAAAGGGTTAATCAATGATTAATAATGTTTTACTGAAAGGTCAAATCATTGTTAAGACAGGTCACTAGGTTACTATCACCGTGGCTTACAAGCATCTAAAACACAGACTGTCCTCTCTGTAATATGTTTATAGTATCTGTGAATCATTCATTAACTCTTTTTAAGCTGATTAGAATTGCACCTGCTACGAAGTGTGACCAAACATCTAAATGCTGTGACAGAGTTGTGTTCACACTGTGCTTGGCGGTGATCACTAGAAGTACTGGTCTGCTACCAAATTTCCTGTCCTAGTTCTTTAACGATCAACCAGAGCCCCTCACGCTGAGGTTGGATGGTTCTCCTTCTATCTTAAAGCAAACAAAAAGGTGCTTAAAACACAGAACCTTTGTGTGCTCGTGTGTAAATATTTTAAAAAACACAAGAGTGGATGTACGGTGTTGGTTTTGGATTTCCAGTTTGTGGTTACTTGTGTGATGCTCCCAACTGAAAGGTTAAACAAACCAACCAACCTCTGGCTGGGAGCGTGTTGTTCTGATCTCCTACTTTAATGGCTATGCTGAGTTTTCAATTTCTTTTTTATTTGTGTAGGGGAAATTACAGCACGGACTCAGGGACAAACACGTGCATTGAGATCTTTAAAAGTGCATATTTTAGAACCATTTGATTCTGATGCGTTCTTTTATTTCCTGGGAGGCTGTGGATACTAATCAGCATGTCCTAAAGGAACTTGTGAAACCTAGTGAGATGTCTTTTTATTTTCTTAGCATGAATTGGTAGTACCGGCTGCCTTTTGGAAGAGGAAAAGAATTTGAATGGCACCGGTGTAAGATTTAAAGTTAGCAGTGTCCACTCACTAGCTATGAGGCCACGCAGTGGCACACCCACCTCACTCATGTGGATCCCAGGAATCACATGGAAATTGTTGAAATACGATTTATTCCTGCTCTAGGCCAGTGTTATTGGAAATATCTAGCTAGATATTTTTAAGCAATATATTTTGAGAGGGCATCAAAGCCCCTAAGGACTTTGGGGGCAATGCCAAGATCTTGGAGACAGAGCTAACAACGGATCTGTGCTCCACACGAATCACAAACTTGAGCTAGATCTTGCTCCCAGTGGAGTCAATGGGAGAAGGATAGGGTCAGGAGGGTGCAAAATGGTTTGGAAAAAGTGCATTGAGAGTAAGAAGAGGGCAAGGGAGGGGGCACTGCAACGGTTATTTGCGCTCTCAGAAATAATGTTGTTTCTGATTATTTTTTTTGACATTAAAAAAAAAGGCACTGGGTGGAAAACAAAGTCCTGGGGGCACATCTGTTTAGAAAGCCAGGTGGGTTTGGCTCTTGCTTTCTCAGTGGGCTAATGCTGAGGACACAGCCGGCATGGACGGTGCAAGGGAGTAGATCATCTAAATAGGTCTTGCCCATCTTTAGAGCCTAGGAGCCAGATCCCCAGACTCCCCCACCCACATGACCCAGGAGAGCGCTCACAGCAGGTCAGGCTCTATGCAAGGGGAGGGGCAGACTGGGGGGAGGAGCCAGGGGGATGACTGTCATTCCCTCTCCAACGGGGTGTAACTTGCATGGGAAGGGCAACACCGCCCCAGGCCAGATTATCTCTTCTGCAGAGCTCCTCTCCAGGGGAGCCAGGGCCAGAGCTCTGCCTGGCTGACCCTGCCTGCCCGTGGATTCTCCCACAATTGGCCTGGTGCAGAATCAGAACTCACATTCCCTGCCATGCAGCAGTAAATTCTGCCCTTCTTAGGGGCAGGGAGTGAGGGAACCGCTTCGCCCCATAAACACCACTGGCCCTGCTTTTTTGAAGTCAACAAGAGGTTAGCTGTTGGCTTCAATCAGAGCTGTTGGCTTCAATCAGGGCACAATATCCAGCACAAAACTGGGGGAAATGCCCCCCCCCCCTTCTTTTAAAACATTTATGTAGAACCAAGTATTCTAGCATTCTGCATATAACACACCTCCAAGGCAGCCCTAGCTAAGTGATCCCAGTTCAGGGGCTGAATTCAAAAGTGAGTCACAGCTGCCATTTCAACCACTTAGTCCTAGATCACAAACACACAAGCAGTCCTTGATGCTAGACTCTGCCTACTGCATTTTGGCTGTGTTCCATTTGCATTTAAAGGGTGATGAGGAGCACCTTCTGGCCGACAAGCTGGGTGCATGGAAAGCACACCTGCCAGCAGAGCTGCCCTTGGAAACCAGCATCTACAAGTACCACTTCTGAGAGGCACCCGCTCTGCTGGGAAAGCCCAGGCTTGAGGAAAGTCAATTTGGTCCAGTGGGGCCCCTTTCTTTTAATATTGCAAAGTACAAATTTAGGTTTGTAGCTCATCCCAAAGCTCCTCTCTTTAGGACCCTGTTATCTCTTTGAATATTTTAAAACTGTATGTAGCTGTATGTGGAGCAGTTTCCTTTTCTCCCCCCCCACCCCTGGGGGGAGGCCATGCACAGTACCAAACTCCCCTGCAATGTAAAAAGCCCATGTTTGCAAGGGCATCTGGCTAGGATAATTCCCAGCCCAACTCCCTTGCATATATTGGAGCTGAAACTGGTGGTTTCCAGGTATGGAAGAGGTGGCTTTTTTAACAAATGAGCATGGCAGATATTTGTTATTTAATAACTAGACAAATATGACTGCAGTGAAAAGTGAAGGTTCAGCAATGGTCACTAAACTGTAGCTAAGAAAGCGTTCACTCCCCTTGATAGTGGTTCTCCACCATTTCCATAATGTAACACTATATTACAACAGAAACAATCTTTGGGACCCCATACCCATCTAGCTAGTTGTGACACACACACACACACGCTCTCTCTTTCTCTCACCCTGTTGGAGAACCCCAGGTTGAGCACGAATGCTTTAACATAAGATGGGAGACAAGTATATGTCTGGATGATGCATCTACTCCCCCAAGCTCTGAACTTCTCCAGGAACGTGACCATTCGTTCATGGCACGGATACCTAACAGTACAAAGAATAGTATGATGCCGTTGTCTGCACTGATGGCGCACCTTACCCCGTAGTCAGATGGTTACTTTCTCTTTAAACACAGCGTCAGATTTTTAAAGGGCCTCTCTGTAGCCTCTGGCTCTATACTCTTGATGCTGGCACAAAAAGGCTCTTTCTAAAAAGTTAGCTCGTGAAATTTAATTTAAAAAAATCCCACATTTTCCTCAAAAAATGGTTATACAAAATGAACGGCTCCATCTAGTATACAAGCTGATGCTGACTTATTCCTTCTTTGCTCAATAAACACCTGCAGCTTCAAGTTCTTTCCACCTCCTGACCCCCTTTGTTTACAAGCAGGTAGAGGATGTGGGTTAGCACCTGATGAAACGTTCAGCCCACACCCGTCTAAACCCATTTGAGCAACACCATCTTCCCTAATAATAGGTCTGCCCCATTAGGCTCTGAGAGATGTCAGGCTCTTTGTTCTGGCTCAGCACGTGCTCTTCTCCACATTAGCTGCCTGGAGCTACTGGCTCTTCTGTCAGAGGGAGTCTACACTAGCCCCCATCGTTATGGCCACCACCATCACTGCTCAGCCTTCCTACATGGAGATTCAGACTTTGGATGAAAGCCTGGCTCCACTGAAGTCAACAGCAAAACTTTCTTTGACTTCAGTGGAGCCAGGATTTTACATGGGAGAGCCTATTCCTTGTGGGTAGAGGGGAAAAAACCACCCTAGTAGCATGTAACTTGTATGGGGTCCACCTGTATGAGAACCCCTAAATGTCTTTGCTGTCCCAACTCTTTCTTGCCTAAGAGCGGGCGGGGGAGCAAAGCTGACCATAAATACAAACAATCTTAAACACCCAATTCTCACTGCAAACAACTTGTATCTAATTCACTTTTGTGCTTTCAAAATCCAGCTTTTCCTGTTCCTGAAACAAAGGTACAGCTCACACTGTAACAGCAACATAGTAATATTCTTTTCTATTGTATCAGAACCGTATCTGTAACGTAGCATTTGAGTGTTGCAATATTGTGTGTATATATCTCTCTACTCCCACAACTAGGTATTATACTCATAATACTCTCCTATATGCATTATACCTCTTCATAGTGTATTGACTGTGTATGTGCCTTTCACCCTTTTGCATGGTTTGGTAAATTAGGGAACCATAGTTAAAGTCCTATGCAAAAAATGACTGGGAATTTAAATACAAAAAAAATTCTGCAGCTGTATGTTATTGTGGAAAAAAACAGATCTGGGATTTTCAAAGGAGCCAACAGAATCAGGCCCCCAAATACCCTTTATTTTGGTACCTAAATCCCCATGCACCTTTGGGAACTCCTGCTTAAAATCTGATTTCCCACCAGTTTGAGGGTGAAGATAGAGTATAAAGATGACATGACTACCACCAGCACTTTGCCAAAACACACTGTATGTTAAAAATCCATCTTTCTTCCTTTCAAAGGCTTATCTAAAGAGGAGGTATGATTTGGTTTGAAAGGGTTGCCTTAAACCTTCTTAAAATGAGTTTGAGAACATCTTCTGGTTTTGCCACCTTCTTTCCCCTCCCTCCACACCACCACCACCACTCTAACAAGCAACAAATGTTGAGTGTGTGCGCATTTGACCTGTTTAGAACATAACCCAGATGACCAAGCAGATGAAACTCCTAGTTGGGGTTTTTCCCCAGCTCTGTTCAGCTGAGAGGGTGATTTAAACCTTAGAATCTATTGTATGCCTTACAATAGCAGGACAACTTTTAAAACAGGGCTTTTGAGAAGACAAAAAAAAAAAAAAGCCCCACATTTTCTACATCACTATACTGTAGGAACTGAAAGCTTGTTCAAAACAGAAAGCTAACAAAATACGTCCTTGTTGTGTGTTACATGTTAAAGCAATGTAAGCAAGGCTCGTAGAAAGAGGGAGTCTACGTCACGTAGAATACTGTTTAAACATTTGCAACCTGTTGACAGAACGAAGGACACGACTGCCTGGGACATGTTATGTGGTGTGCGTGTGTGTATGTAACATGGTTTTGGTTGTTAGATTGTAATGCTGTCCTGGAAAAAAAAAAAAAAATCTAATATAAAGGAAAACCACAAGAAATTAAAAAAAAAATCTATATATTTAAAGCATACTTTGTGTGTGTGTTTTAATCATAAAGGGAACCAGGTGCAGTAAAACTCATTACATCCACCATTCAAAATCCAGTAGCGTCTTTCACTGACGCAGCAAGTGTTTGTTCCCAGAGGATGGTTAAGCACTGCCCTAATGAGGGAAGCACCAGCGTTTTACTTGTCAGTACAGATCAGAACAGGATTTCAATGTCACAAGCCTGCAAGAAGTTTAAAAAGTAGTAAAGGGTCATGCTGCTAATCACAGCTCTTGTCCATGTGACAGTGGGAATCTGTTGGAAGATGTTAAAATAAAAGCCTTTGGCTCAAAGTGATGCATTTTTGATACAGCACATTTCAGTCTGTGTACAATGGCAGGACACCTTAAATTGAGTTAACAGCCTTCGTACTAATGGCCTTTTCTGAGGCTTAGTGGAGAATACTGTCCTTAAACAAAAGAATACTAAGCTGCAGAATTTTGCAACCATCCAAAGTGGGAGATAGCTTAGAAATAAAAACCTCTCTCTGCACAATCGTATGTTTGACTTTATCACAACATCCCATTCACATGATGGCTTTCATTTTAGCATGTTTACAGGAGGCTCTGGGCTTAGTGCCGTTTTCCAGAGTTCACACTGGACTCACTGGCAGAGAGGCAGCACCCTCAGCTGTGGAGCAAGAATCAGAAACACAGTTGGTGAGGCTGAATATGGAAGGGAGAAGGCAAAGAAAATGGCATAGAGATGAGAGGATGCAAAGCAGACAAACCTCAGTGACAGGGTGGAAAGGAATGAACTGGACACTAGCTAGCAGACTGACTATAGCAGTAAAATTATATGGGTCTAGTAATACTAGTAAATTTCCCTACATAAATGAGCCAGAAGCGTTGGTAGGAAACTCAGACTAGATTTGTTTTTTCTTCTCCCACAAGCCAGGTGGCAACCCTATGCTGATTACCTCCACAAGGCTGCCTCTTTGATCAAACAATTTCCAGCCTATGTAAGTCCCAAATTAGCTATACCAGCAGAGGTTCATCAGCTTCCCTCGCCTACAGAGCAGAGGGAGGGATACATAATGCGAAGGGCTGGCGCATTTGCACCATTCACCACAGCCCAGAAGGGTCAGAGAAGAAAGAGGGAGTCTACCTCACGTAGAATGTGGTTTAAACATTTGCAACCTGTTGACAGCTAACCGCCCTAGAGTCAGAACAGAACCCTCCAGTCCAAAGACACATTCTGCAACATTTTATATGTGGAAATCCTAACCACAGGTGCCGGTTGATTTACCCACTGTCAGAGAGTCTAGGATTTCCAAACAGTGGTGAGAGGTGCTTCAGGAACAAGGAGATACATTTTATATTAAATATCCAGAACAAAAAAGGGGACTAAGTCATAGCCATTCTCACAGAATTTAGGGGTACTGAATGACTTATGAGATACAGCACTTCTCACCTCAAGGTCAAAAGTGTCCAAAATGGTTCCCATCTGAGAGTGGTTTAGTGGTCTCTAAGTCTTGTGGTTTTGCTCCAGCTTCCATTCATAAAAAATTTCACCATAACTGGCCCCCTTGTTGGCAATCTCAGCAGTAAGGCCAAGAATGGCATGGTAAGAGACCAGATTACCCCTGCCTCATAGGTCTGGTCCCTCAAGTTTCAGGCCAATTGGGAGGGTTGTGTGGAGAAGACTGCACTGCCATTACACAACGTGCACCCGTTCTGTGGAAAAAGTAGAGCTCAGTTTCCACAAATATCACCCCAAGAGTTTTCACCAGAATAACAAATAAAATGTAAAACAAGACTTACTGAACCTATAAATAAATGCAGGGTTCCCACTTACACAAAGGTTTTAGGGAAAGTGACATGTGGAGCTTTTCCTGGGTCTGATCCTGATTTCATTAAAGTCACTGGGAGTTTTGCCATCAACTTCAATAAGAACAAAATCCAGTGCAGTGTGATCTTATAAGTAGGAAAACACAGAAATATTAAAATAGCTTAGTTTTACATCTTAACTTGTTGAAGATGGTAGGATTTCAAGGAAGCAGAAGTGTGGAGGTTGGAAGTGAACAGGTAGAATAATTTTCCGGGTTTTGGCAAAATCTCTGTGAGCCATACTGCCTTCCGCTGGCTCTTCAATATCCCTGCATCAGGAGTGGGTAGACATTTTGGGAGAGAAACTGATTTTATACAATAATCCAGAGCATGACTGAATATGGCTCTCTGGGGGAAGTTAACAGTTTCAGAACACAGGGAACATCCACTGCCCTTTGGCCCTAGCCCAGGGCAGAATTTTTCCCTCTGAAGTTTTATATGCAAAAAGTTCAGCTTTCTGGGGTAGCTCCTGACCAATCAACATTTGGCATTTTTGGCACAAAACAGCTTATTTGCCACTTTATGTTCCACAGACCATTTTTTACAAGGTGCAATATTTGTCAAAATCACCTGTGTGCAAGGTAACAGGCAACCTAGGAAGACTTGTGTCTGAGGCCATGTCTACACTTACCTAGATCGGCACTGTTGCAATCGATGCAGTTGTGTCAATTTAGCAGGTCGAGCATAGACCTCCTAAATTGAGCACAGAGTGCTCTCCAGACAACTCTGGTAGGTACTCCAGCTCCCCGAGTAAGGGAAGTTGGCAGGACAGCATCTCCCGGCAACACAGCGCGATAAGTTGACCTAAGCTACGTCGACTTCAGTTACGTTATTCACGTAACTGGAGTAGCATAACTTAGGTCGACTTACTACGGTAGTATAGACAAGGCCTCAATTTCTTACCATGAAAACTTCCCAGCACAGGAAGGCTGACCTACTTTCTTATGTTGTACATGTGAACAAGTCACTACTGAGCACAGAATACTTACCCAGATAAAACTTCCAGGTACTAGATTTCAGAAAGTCTCCAGACCGCATCCTTCTGTGCAGTATCTTCCTCTTGATGAACACTTCCACATGAGGAAAGCTATCTTCTGGGGCACCTCGGTGCATATTAAATTAATGCAACCTGAAGACTGGGGTAGTAGGCTTTGAATATTTTCTTGCTTTGCAACAGCAGCTGCACTAGTTAATTCATTTGTGGTTAAACAAATTCCTCTTTAAAGCTCCAAATAAGGAGCTTGTATGCCTAGAGCTTTAAGTAATCCATTCAATCTCCCTGTACAGAAGTATGCTGCTGCTAATAATAATACAACCCAAGTTATAGGACAATAACATTTATTTAGAGCATTAGGGATTCCACATTATACAAACCCTTCAATTTATTTGTATTTCACTGGTCCATTTCTACAACAAATACATCAGATCTACTTTATAATAAAATTATTTACATTTCCAAACAAGACTGGGTTTGCCTGTAACCCTCTTACTGCTATTCACATACAGTACTTAAAACAACAGCACAATACATCATTTTAATATCTAAAAATAGCAACCCTGTAATCTAATTTTTTTTTTTTTTTTATGAAAAGTGGAAACTTAGAAATAAATTTACAACTATCTTTCCCTCCCTTGCATTTCTTACAACACATCAGCCTAATACACTAGCTCTGGACTTCATCTTATAATACCAGAGGGTTTAACAATAACCCAATTTTATATCCATTTATTTGTTTTTAGAAAAAACCTTTCACTTACTGGGAACAGTATAATATTCAGATGACTTTACTGTACATAATTTTATTCTTTTTTCAAAAAAAGAAAAACCACAACTCAAAATTGCTATTGGTAAATTCACACTCATTTGCAAGTCTTGTGTTTCCATGCAGTATTTTACTTGGATTTTCTTCTTTTAGACTGCATTGCACTGGCATTCGTTTCTGAAATTAAAAGGAAAAACCTGTGGATGCTAAGCTAGTAAACCTTTCAAGAGAGGCACATACATTGCTTTTTTTTTTTTTTTTTTTTTTTTAACAACATGTTAAAAAAGACACTGTGGGGGAGGGGAATTCAGACTGTGAGCTCCCCAGGGCAGGGATTGTTTCTCATCTTGAGTTTTTACAGCATCTAACCCGATGGGTCCCAATCATGACTAAGGCTTTTAGGCAGATAGGACAATCCCACATAAGTAATGATAAACTCTCAGTAGCTTCTCTTGCAATGATGTGTGCAAATAGCTTCCCTGCTCACAGGGATGTCCAAAGGCTTAAAATTTGCAAAGCTCCAAGATCCTTGGCTGAAAGATGCTGTGTAAGTATTATTACTGTATTAGCTCTAGGTATGATTCTGCCATCTTGCAAAGCACTGCCACAAAAAGAAACCCAGGAAACATTACACATGGCTTGAAGAACGTGAACTACACAGTTACATGTGCAGTGCTTAAGCACTCCAGAGATGGGTGCAATAGGAAAAAAAATGAATGTTTTTTGAAATGTGCATTAAGTACAGAATCTATTGGTCCCACTACAGAGAGGGCTTGAGTCCTGATGTAACAGAACTATGTATGAAACTCTTGCTTTTGCTTAATGTATGGCTGCTGTAGGGAAAATCCACTACGCTTCACTAATAACTTGCATCTCAAGTTACAAATATTGTAGCACTTCAGCTGAGGAAACAGAAGTACTTACAGAAGCTAGAGCGAAAGTAGAGGACATTTCAAGTGCACTCACAATTTCCACTTTAAAGCGGTAAGAAAAATATTGAGCAAGGACTGAGGAAACCTATATCCTTACAATTTTAACTAAATACAACATTGTAAAAGTTTGTGATGATTCTCTGGCTCTTTACAATGTTTTCTGAAGACTGTCCTTCGGTAACAGTCTGCAATTTAAAACCACCGGGGAAAAACAGTGTGGCAAAGCAACAAAGCAAAAAACCAAATACTGTGTGTAATTTTGGCCTCTCATGTTTAAGAAAGATGAATTCGAACTGGAACAGATGCAGAGAAGGGCTACCAGGATGATCACAGAAATGGAGAACCTACCTCACAAGAGGAGACTTGGCCTGTTTAGCCTAACAAAACAAAGGCTGAGGGAAGATATGCTTGCTCCCTATAAATACATCAGAGAAATAAATACCAGGGAGGGAGAGGAGTTATTTAAGTTAAGGGCCAATGTTGGCACAAGAACAAATGGTTATGAACTGTCCGTCAACAAGATTAGACTTGCAATTAGACAAAGGTTTCTGACCAGAGGGGTGAAGTTCTAAAACACTCTTCCAAGGGGAGAAGTGGGGGCAAAAAACCTAATTTGTTTCAAGACTGAGTTTGATAAGTTTATGGAGGGGATGGTATGAGGATGTTGCCTACAATGGCATATGGCCCATTTGTGACTTATTAGCAAATATCTCCAATGGCTAGAGATGGGACTCTAGATGGGGAGGGCTCTGAGTTCCCAACAGAAACTCATCCACTCATTCCTTCCCGACCCAAGATATGGCATTTCAGCAAAATCCAACAGCCAGAGAATTGTTACGCAGATGTCTAGCTTTTGGATCTTGCTGAAATGCTCAGGGTCCAACTGATTGCCATACCTGGGGTTGGGAGGGAATTTCCCCCAGTTCAGACTGGTAGAAACCTCAGAGGGATTTCCCTTCCTCTGCAGGATGGGACATGGGTCACTGGCTGGTTTGAACTAGAGTAAATGGTGGATTCTCAGTAACTTGAAGCCTTTAAATCAAGATTTGAGGACTACAGTAACTCAGCCAGTGGTTATTGCCAGAGTGGGTGGGCGAGGGTTTTGTGGCCTGCGATTTGCAGGTGGTCAGACTAGATGATCATGCTGGTCCCTTGTGGCCTTAAAATCTGAGTCTATAAAACACAATCGTATGTCTTTGTGCCCATTAAATGTTACTGTATTAAAGTCAGCATGAATAAAAAATTACAAAATTTGATTACTCAAAAGCGACAATGATAAAGGCTGCAGCCAGGCATGTTCCATTAGTTCTCAAGAGTATCTATTCAGTTCCTCTACTCAAACGTGAACAGCACTAACAGGCGTGATTTATACCAACTGGAGTTTTTTGCTCCTAGAAATCAGTACTTGTCAGTTGAGTTTAGCTCCAAACAGTCATGCAGCATTCATATCCTTTGGCCACAAGCAACACTAGCTATACAGTTTGTTTTCTGTTTATATTAAATAGGATTTCTGGTGTTTGGTAGAATAAATGGCAAACTTCCACCATTATATGGAGTACTGTTTCAGTCAGTCACTTTTGGAGCCAATAGTCTAACGTCTTCTGAACATTACTGGAATTCTAACACTGGTCACTACCCAAAACTACAAACAAATGTGTGCTACATATGTAATGACCATGTAAAACTGACTCAGTTTGCCCACTTCTACAACTGTCCTTGGGCTGCTTCTACCTTGCTGCCTTTCAGCAAGGGCATTGCACAAATGAGCTAGTCTGCAAAGCTACAACTCTCTCTTCATTTAAATCCTTCCTGCGCAGAGCCACTTCTTCCAAAATGCCTACAAGAACTAACAAAGTATCTCTCTTCCAGTAATGTCTTTTACTCCATCTTACTATGCACTAGATTTTGTTTAGAGAACTTGCATCACCTCTCCTATCCCTCACTGCACAGTGTCTGAAGTCAGTTTGTATGTCTCTCAGTGCGTGGATTGTGTTTTATTTGTAATGAAAGGCACCTAACCCATTCCCAAGAGCATTCAAAATAATAAATACACTTAAAAAAAAGGTTCTCATCACTATTAAAAGGTAGAACAGACAGGAGTATGCACAAATTACCAACTTCTTCAGGTTCCATCAGTTCACTAGCTAGTCATGACAGGCATGGAAGTTTTCCCCTGAAAAATTCTTGGGTTTTTGTTTTCATTTTTGTCTTTGGTCCTGAACTTGCCCAATAATCTAAATGGGGGGAAAGGAAATCAAGACCTTGTGTACAATTTGGTAAGCTGGACCTGGATTCTGTGGCAGCTTCAGATACATGGGGGTTTTTTGTTTGTTTTTTAAAGGAGGTTTTTATTTCATTAATAGAAAAACAAATAGTGGAACAAACATGTTGTTTATTCTGATAGTAAATACCATTTATTTTATGCTGTTCCCACATTTTTAGTTTTTAAAATGCCATAGTCTGTCTCTCATGTTTAGGTTTCAGAATTAATCTACTATAGTGAATGGGGCAGGTTACACCTCCCAAAGCTATTGTTTCAGGCTCCCTCAAACTCATGAAGACATCCCTGTATCACTCTACAGTCTGTTCATATTTTCAAACTTCTTTAAAACCATCAAAGATCATTAATTTTTAAAATGAAAGATGAAATTCTGGAGCACAATTATGTTACAGGAAGTGAATTTCATGGCCATGGGACCGCAGAATACATAGATACTTCAACGTAATTTTTTATACTCATTTCAGTTCTGTATTTAACTGGAAGTGCTCTCTGGAACACTTTGAAGGTAAAAATGTAAACATTTGTAATGTTTCCAGTGTAGGAAAAGGTTGCTGAATTTAATTTGATCAATTTCATTTCATTGTAAATCTGTGTTATTTCTTAATGTTCTATATGTTATCTTTAAAGTATTGGCTGAAAAGTCCTCCTGACATTCTCTCTACACCATTACATGAGTCTAACCTACCAGAACTTTACTGACACGAGACTGACTCCTTCAGCTCAGTCTTCACTTAAAAGTTAGGTGGACGTAGGTATGCTAGTCAAAGGTGTGAAAAAGCCAGACCCTGACTGACATAGCTATGCTGACCTAACTCCCAGTACAGAGGCTGCTATGTTGAAGGAAGAATGTTTATGTCAACATATGGCCTGGTCCACACCCAAAACAGGTCAACCTAGCTATCTCACTCAGGGCTGCGAAAAGGCCCTGTGCAATGTCATTAGGTCAACCTGAACCCCACTATAGACACAGCTTGGCTGACAGAAGAATTCTTCCATCGATCTGCATATGACCTCTCAAAGGGGTGGATTTATTACAGCAATGGAAAAACCCCTTCAGTTGCTGTAGTAAGAGGAGACCTACCCATAGCTACTGTCATTTGGGGATGTGATGTTCTTAAATCAACAGGGAAAAATGAGATGCAGTTCAGCAGTTACTCACCCATGGCTGTGATAGCTCCCGTACTTGCTGCTTGTGCCCAGCCCTGCTCCTGTCTTTGACCCAGCCATGCCTCACTCCAGGTAACCCAGTTCCGACCCTCAGCTCTGGCATTTGGTCTCTGACCTGTGACTCCAACCACCAGGCCAGATCACCCATGTCCCAGTCACTGACATCATGAACCGGGCATTCTACTAGTGAACATGTATGTGCCACACAAATGTTGCATACTTTGTTCCTGACCATAGCCCTTAGAAAGAAATAAGACACTCCTGCAACTGCTGATGCCATGGGTTAATATCTGTAACTTTAGGATTTCACATGTTCTTGGACAGAACAGCTGAGGATCTGTGTACTGGCACACAAAACTCTTAAACTGTAATTGAGGCAGCATTCTAAGCATGCCTGAGCAACATAACAAGACCATTTGGATTTGTGAAAGCAGATCACACACTAGAAGACATAAGCTTTTGTCTCACTCCTTTCAGACTGTAGGAAAAATGTCACAGTCTTGCCTGAGTACGCTTCTTTCAATGTCTGCCCATTACTGCCAAGAGTACTATAATTTTAAGAGTACTATGATTTTTTTGAATGCCATGTTAATGAGAAAACAAACTACAGTAGAAAATTTGCATACAAGAGATTTACTTCAGGTACTGAACTGTATAAACTTTGAAACTCCAGCCTGTCTCTAACTCATCAGTACTAACTCTAGGGTTAGGAGCATACACTGAACACCATAGGCATGGTTCACTTATTCAAATGACATTATTATTTTGGAAACTACTTCACTTCCTGCCCACTCCACAGTAAGGATGGCTGTGCATTTTACCTTTTGCCGTGCTAGAGGCAGATGATGGCCTGGAGGACCTCTTGCGCTGTCCATTCTCTACTGTTTCCTGTGAAGTAGCAGATTCCTCTGTTCTTGAATTTCTTCTACTCAGAGTTTTAGATTTTTCACAACTCTCTTTTGCCTCATTACTAATAAAGTGAGACAAAATATTTCTGGTGAAGTGCAAAAATCTTTTTTTTAAATGCAATTCATTAGACAAGCATACTGGTACCAGTTCCAGACCCTTAGCACTGAAGATATGAAATGCTAGGGATAAGGGAAGAGAGTATTTGCAACATTCAAATTACTGAGAAATTAGGTATATTTTAAATGGTCAGCAGATATCACCATTACTGAAGTCTAGGAAAAGTCTTAGGTTACATAAGAAACTGCTATAATAAGGAAATACAGAACTGAAGTCACAGATGAACACAAGAGAGAATTGTGAACCTTTATGAAGGGACCGTTGTCAACTATTTTGTATAACTAAGAGTTGCTTCGCTAATCTTTCTAAATTATTTATTCCCAGACCAAAACAGGCTTTATTAAGGTGAGTTTAATGCTTTACAAGAATTAATAACGAAGTGCAGTTCTGCCATGAAAAGTTATTCTACAATGGTACTGTGGTACTTCACATTTATTTTCTCTCACACCATATTAGCAGGTGTTTAGATCTGTTTACATTTAAAACTGTTTACTCATTTCTACCAGACTTGCAAATTCATCTAGTGCTCTGGGACTTAAGCTAAGTTATATTATTCTCACACGCAGACACTAGTAAATTTCACTGTTGTATGCAGTGTTTTTGCAGTCGAGTTGGTTACAGGATATTAAAGAGAAGGTGATTGAGGTAATACCTTTTATTGGACCAATTTCTGTTCGTGAGATAAACAAGCTTTTGAGTTACTCAGAGCTCTTCCTCAGGTCTGGGAAAGGTGTCATAGCTAAATACAAGGTTAAACAGATAGTTCAGCACGTATTTCTAAAGGATCATTCAAGAAGAAGTGCCTCGTTAACACCCCTGTAGTCATCAGATAAAAGGGGGATCAGTGGGTTACAGATTGTTGTCATAATCCATAAATCCAGTGTCTTTATTAAGACCATGACCAGACCCCAGCAGAACAGATGCAAAACCTGCAGACATCTCTCCACTGCTACAATGATCAACATCCCCCACAACACACCTTTCAAGATCCATGGATCCTACACATGCTACTGTGTACCTCATGCACTGCACTAAATGCCCCAACAACACTATGTGGGTGAAACCAGACAATCACTAGGCTCTTGAATGAGCTCACAGAGAAAAATTTAAAAAGACATGAAAAAAAAAACCCGTATCACCTGTGGGTGAACACTTTTCACAGAGCTATCACTTTATGTCTGACCTATTAGTCCTCATTCTCAAAGGAAACCTGCAGAACACTTTCAAAAGGGGAACCTGACACAAAATCCTGACTTTAATAAAGATGCTGGATTTATAGCTTATTACAACAATCTGTAACCCACTAACCCCCCTTTTTGTCCTATGACTACAGGGGCATTAACAAGCCACTTCACCTTTAGAATATGGGCTAACTACTCATGCTAAACTATCTGTTCAACCTTGTGATTAGCTGTGCCACTCTGAGTTGCCTTTCCCAGACCTGAGGAAGAGCTCTGTATAGCTCAAAAGCTTGTCTCTTTCACCAACAGAAGTTGGTCCAATAAAAGATATTACCTCACCCATCTTGTCTTACCAGTAAATTTCAACAGGCCAAATGAAGCCCTCAGTGACATCTATGCAACCCTATTGGCTTCTGTGGGTTCACAAGGTAACTAAGTGGAACCAATTAAACAACTCTGTTGATAACACACAAGAAGGAACAGAATTCACTTCGTGCCCTCTTCATGGGACGTCTCTGTAGGACTAACAAGAATAAAAATGTGTTTTAGTCAGCAGTCCTGAGTCTGAAAAAACATACAGAGGAGACCTGTAGAGTACAAAGGTTCTATTTTTACATAGTCACTTCTAAGAGGAAATCTTCATTTTAAGAGAGAAAACTTATACCAGTTTGTAGTTTTAATAGCTGATGTCTGAAAGCTAAGGAATTCAACAGCCAAGTTACAAAGACAAAAAGGCACAGAACATTGGCAAGCATGGAAGGGCAGAGAGCAGGTAACCAGGTAGGCAAATAAGTATCCCCATTTTACTTATGGGAATACAGAGGTACAGAAAAACTAAATGAGTTGCCTAAGACATAAAACAAGTGTCAACATCAGGCTTCGATCTCAGCTCTCCAGATCTCATATCTAACCCACTAGATCAGTGTTTTTTAACGTGTAGGTTGCAACCCCCTGTGGGGTCACTGGAGGGATTTAGGGGGTTGGAAGCAGGGAAACTGCCTGGGGCCCCACACCACAGAGGGCTCTGCAAAGCCGATTTACATGTTTCACGGGGGGCTGAAGCCCTGAGCCCTGTGCTTGCAAGCCACGGTGGGGCTGAAGCCCTGTGCCTTGAGACCTGGGGAGCCAACAGGGTCAGCGCTAGGTTTTTTGCCACTCCAAGCAAAAAACAAACAAACAAACAAAACACACCTCTCACAGCGCAACTGCCAAAGCAAACCCCATGCTTTGTTTGCTGGTGCCTAGAGCCGGTCCTGGGGGCCAAAGCCTGAAGCCCTGATCTTAAGGTAGGCTGTCGCAATTTTTTCTAGGGGAGTCACAATTTTTTATTTTTTTTTTTAAAGTCCAAAGCGGGATACCAGCACAAAAAGATTGAGAAACATTGCACTTTAGCCTAATCCATCAGATTAGCATTTCACATGTAGGTCCCTTAGCCTCTGTTTTCCCATATGTGATTAGTAAAATAAAGATAATGATAATTATCTACTTCAGAGGGGTGTTGTGAGGCCTACACAAATAACATTTGTAAATGTCTGTAAGTATGACATCCAGTCACTGGCAGAGGTGGAAATGGAACTGGAGGTCTGACTCTCCATACCTGTGATTAATGCACAAGACGGTGTGACATTTGAAGGTGTCACGAGAGCCACTGCCCTTGCTGCTTTTACAGAGATTAGGAAATGCAAAACAGCCAGAGACCACCTTTCCTGAATTGTGTATGACCTTTAGTACTTTGCATGAAGCAGGGCTCTCCTAATGTGCGTGATACTTACGCGCAGTTCTGAAAGACCACATTCAGCTTGGGAGGATTCCTTAACTACATAAAAATTGACTTGCGGAAAACTTCAGAAGGATTCATAAAATGACACGCTCTGCCAAAAAAGGAATTACTTGTTTCCAAGTCACTGATAACTCAGAAGAAAGTTATCTTGAATGCTTTTAGATCAATGCCCTAGAAGATAAAGCACAAGATGGGGTATTGGTGTCTGTTACAGACCACCAAATCACACAAGAGAACAGGATGACCAGCTTCTTTGCACCTATCTATACTGTTAGGGGGGGAAAAGGTGTGTGATCATGGGCAACTTCAATTTGAGTGACACGTGTTGGAGGTCTCATGCTGCCAGTAGTCAAACATCCTTAGAATTTCTAAATATTACAGATGACCATTTCCTAACTCAAAGTGTGGCATCCAACACAGGGGAAATTTTATATTAGATATTGTCCTAACTGATGAGGGGGAACTGATCACAGAATTAAAAATTAATGGTTGCTTATGTACAGGTGATCATGACTTGATCACATTTATAATGTGCAAACAGAATGAAGTCCAGACTAGTAGCATATATAGTTGGTGCCAATATTACAAAGCTGAAAACAATTATGAGACAAATCATCTGGGAGGAAGAATGTAAATCAGAAACATGTGACTGATAATTTGTAATTGTTTAAGAACACTTTACTAGATGCCCAAAAAGCCACAATCGAGGAAGCAAGCTGTATTGGTTAAAAAAAGATCTGGTTTAAAGAGGAAGTGAAGGCACCTATAAAAAAATTTTAAAACAATAATATATAACAAATGAAAGAAAGGGGAAGTAGATAGTAATGAATATACATCAGAATGTAGGAACTGTAGACAAATCATAAGGGACACAAGGAGAACTCTATGGCCAGCAGAGTGAAGAACAATAAGAAGGGTTTTTTTTTTTGGTTTTTTTTTTGAAGTATATTAGGAACAAAAAGAAACCTAACAATAGTATTGGTCCATTACTAGATGAAAATGATAGAACTATCAATAATAATGCAGAAGAAGTGGAAATGTCCAATTAAAATTCTGTTCTGTATTTGGGGAAAAACAGATGATGTAGTCATATCATATAACACACTTTCCATTCCACTAGTATCTCAGGAGGATGTTCAACAGCTTACTACTAAAGTCAGACATTTTTAAATCAGCTGGTCCAGATAACTTGCATCCAAGAGTTTTACAAGAGCTGGCTGAGGAGTTCACTAGACTGTTAAAGCTCATTTTCAATAAGTCTTGGAACACTGAGGAAGTTCCAGAAGACTGAAAGAAAGAATATTTAAAAATCTACAGAGTATTTTAAAATGGCAAACATGACGACACGGGTAATTATAGGCCTGTCATTCTGACATCGATCCCAGGCACGATAATGAGGGAAGATGGAAAGAGGCAGTGGGAAAGGAAGGGGGAAGAAAAGGGGGATGAGTGATGGGGCATTGGGGTGAAGAGGAAAAGGGTAAGAGACAGTGGGAGAGCAATGTGGAGGGGATGGGGCAGGAAGGCAGCTACAGCAGCATTGGGAGGCACGAGAGCAGCAGCATCGTTTCAGCAGCTGGTGCCGGAGTGACCACAGCTCCCACATTCAGGTCACCAGAGCAGCAGCAGCAGCTGGGGATCCCCTGTTAAGCTGGCCCATCTCTCTCCAGCACCAGCAGCCAAAATACCACTCTGGGATGGGGAGGGTGAGAGGGGGGAGAGAGAGTGAACCAAGGGAACTGGCTTCAGCACAAGCATGCACATGCACGCATTGCTCCCCCAAATATAGCAGTCAAACTACACGTATGCTTGTGTGGCTGACAGGCTGATGGTGTCAGGGAGCTGATATCCAGCTAAGCATAAGTAGGACTCCCTCTTGCTGGAGGCCGGAGTAATGAGATGACTCAATCTAAGAACTGTCACAGTGATGTAGTCAATTAATGAAGAACTAAAGAAAGTAACATAATTAACGCCAGTCAACATGAGTTTTGGAAAACAGATTCTGTCAAACTAACTTTGTATCTTTTCTTGATGAGATTACAAGTTTGGTTGATAAAGGTAATAGTGTTGATGTAATATGCTTAGACTTCTGTAAGGCATTTGACTTGGTACCACATGACATTTTGATTAACAAACTAGAACAACATAAAATTAACACCGCACACATTATGGATTAAAGCAGGGGTTCTCAAACTTTTACGCGGGGGGTCACAAGCTGTCAGCCTCCACCCACAGAGCCTGCTTTACCTCCAGGATTTATAAGTGTTAATAATTTTAAAAATGTGTTTTTAATTTATAAGGGGGGGGGGTCGCAGTCAGAGGCTTGCTGTGTAAAAGGGGTCACCAAAAAGAAGTTTGAGAACTACTGGATTAAAAGCTGGCTAACTGATAGGGCTCAAAAAGCAATTGTAAACAGGGAATCATCATTTAACAAGTGCGTTTCTACCGGGTTCCAACAGGGATTGGTTCTTGGTCCTACGCTATTAACATTTTTATCAGCGACCGGGAAGAAAACAAAATCATCCCTGATAAAGTTGCAGATGACACAAAGACTGTGGGAACAGAAAAATAATAACGAGGACAGGTCACTGAACAATCTGGATTGCTTGGTAAGCTGGGCACAAGCAAACAGTATGTGTTTTAATAGGGCTATATGTAAACATATTGTGATGGGGCAACGACAGATGGCTGCCGTAAAGTAGTGAGGAACAGGTATGTTAGCCACAGGCTAAACTCCTCCCTGGTACCATGGTAACCAAATGGCAGTTGCTTCAGGTTAATCAAGACACCTGGGGTCAATTAAAATCTTTCTAGAAGGCAGTGGAGATACTAACATTGATTGGGACACCTGAAGCCAATCAAGGGCTGGCTGGAACTAGTTAAAAGTCTCCCAGTTAGTCAGTGAGGTGCGCATGTGAGGAGCTGGGAGCATGAGGTGCGAGGAGCTGAGAGTGGGAGGGTGTGCTGCTGGAAGACTGAGTACAAGCATTATCAGACACTAGGAGGAAGGTCCTATGGTGAGGATAAAGACGGTGTTTGGAGGAGGCCATGGGNGGATTCCCCCCAAACCTCCCAACTCCTGATCAGACACAGGAGAAGTTGACCCAGACTGTGGGTTCCACCAGAGGGGAAGATCACTGAGGTGAGCAAATCCGCCAATAAGTGCAGGACTCTTGTCACAATATACATCTAGGAACGAAGATACTCTGCCCATACTTACAGGACAGAGGACTCTACCCTGAGAATCACTGACTCTGAAAAAGATGTGGGGATTGTGGTTGATAATCAGCTGACCATGAGCTCCCAATGCGATGCTACGGGCCAAAGCGTACTGCGATCTTTGGATGCATGCATGGGGAATCTTGAGTAGGAATAAAGAGGTTATTTTATCTCTCTATTTAGCAATCGTGTAACTGCTGCTGGAATACAGTGTCCAGTTCTGGTGTCCACAATTCAAGAAGGATGTTGATAAACTGAAGAAAATTCAGAGAAGAGCCAGGAGAAAGATTAAAGACTTAGAAAACATGGTTTACACTTAGGGACCTGCCAAATTCATAGCCATGAAAATGTGTCACGGACCATGAAATTTGGTCTCCCCCCCTGAAATCTGGTCTTTTGTGTACTTTTACCCTATACTACACAGATTTCATGGGGCGAGACCAGTGTTTCTCAAATTGGGGGTCCTGTTCCAAAACAGAGTTGCAGAGGGGTTGCAAGTTTATTTTAAGAGGGTCACAGTATTGCCACCTTTACTTCTGCACTGCCTTCAGAGCTGGGTGGCCAGAGAGTAGCTGCTGTTGGCCGAGCACCCAGCTCTGAAGGCAGCGCCCTGCCAGCATCAGTGCAGAAGTAAGTGTAGCAATACAATACCATGCCACTCTTACGATACTGCTGACTTCAGACCTGGATGGCTGCTAACTGAGGGCCCATCTCTGCAGGCAGCAGGGCAGAAGTAAGGGTGGCAATACCATACCATGCCATCCTTACTTCTGCACTGCTGCTAGCGGCAGCTCTGACTTCAGAGCTGGGATCTCAGCCAGCAGTCGCCACTCTCCAGCTACCCAGCTCTGAAGGCAGCACCGCCACCAGCAGCAGCACAAAAGTAAGGGTAGCAGTACTGCAACCCTCTCCTACAATAACCTTGTGACCACCCACAACTCCTTTTTGGGTCAGGACCCCTACAATTACAACACCATGAAATTTCAGATTTAAAGAGCTGAAACCATGAAATGTATTATATTTAAAATTCTATAACCGTGAAATTGACCAAAATGGACTGTGAATTTGGTAGGGCCCTATTTATAGTGATAGACCCAAGGAGATCAATTTACTTAGCTTAACAAAGAAAAGGTTAAGGGATGACTTGATTACAGTCTGCAAGTACCTACATAGTGAACAAATATTTGATAATGGGCTCTTCAATCTAGCAGAGAAAGTTCTGACATGATCCAATGGTTGGAAGTTGAAGGTGGACAAATTCACACCAGAAATAAGGTGTAAATTTTTAATAGTGAGGATAATATGTCATTGAAACAATGTACGACGTGTGGTGGTGCATTCTTCACCACTGGCAATTTTTAAATCAAGACTGGATGTTTTTCTAAAAGAGATGCTGTAGGAATTATTTTGGGGAAATTATCTGGCCTGAATTATACAGGAGGCTAGACTCGATAATCACTATGGTCCCTTGTGGCCTTGGAATCTATGAATAAGACAGACAAACATATTTGGAGTTCCCAGACACTTTGGAGTCACATAATGTGTCAAAGAGTTATGAAAATGTTCAAGTGTGGTAACCTCATGTTGTGAGCCTTCATATCTCCCATATGTCTGGTTTGTTAGCCTCATTTTATCAGAAAAATTCTGCACTAGAAGACTCACTCATTCACAAAATTTCAGTTTAGCTTTGCTGAAGCTAAAGGGAGATTATAATGGTAGGCAATCTCCAAATTTAACTATGAAATTACAGTGAGCCCAGTGAATGCAACAAGATTGTTTATTTTAAATAATTAACTCAGCAACAGCCCCAGGAACTTTTTTTTTTTTGGTCTTCGAGGAGGACTACACTTAAGGAGGATTCAGAGAGGGTGCTCCGACGGCCGAAGGCAGCTCTGGTTCCCCCCTCCTGGCCGGGGCAGCCCCAGAGCCCACAGAGGTTTATAGCGTTAGCCCCCATTTAGAGCTTGGTACTCCCCACTATCCCAATGTGCGCAAGGTTTACCATCTGCCCTGGCTAACAGCTATTCTGTTGCATTTGGAAGAGCATGAAAAATATGATCAGTAGTCTTAGCATAACTATTTTCTCTCTGTCAAAAGTCTAGCAATATTTCTATCATTAGATACTCCTATAGTAAATTTCAGGTTCCCACTATTAAACAGTGTGGCCCAAAACATCAATAGACCAGTACTATCATGAAAATCATACTTCATCCTGACGTTTAACCATGTGAGTTACTGAATACATTAGCCAGCACCTGTCCATGTATGTTCTACAAGACTCTGCCAATATCAGTTTTCAGCAGAATAAATGATAGCAAATGATATACAAAGTTCTGGTTCAGGCTGACGTACAGAAGGGATTCGCTGGCCTGCATCTGAAGGAGGTCTCATGGCAACCTCCATGAGATGCTTCCTGAGGCGGAGAGCCCAACCCTTCTTGGGTATAGTTGAGGAAGGACTGATAGATACTGCACCTGGCCTTCTCCCAAGCAGAAGCGGCAGTGTTGATGTTTGTTACTGACCGAGAAAGAATGCGGGCAGGAGGCACAGATTTTAAAGGCTGCGGCACAGTACAGTATCCGTGTTTGGATATCGGTGGCAGGGAGAGCAGAGACAAAAAACAGGCCCCCAAACTAGCTATTCTACTCTAAAACGACTAGAAACTACCTAAAAACAATAAATAAATTTTATCAATACATTAATAAAAACTAACTATATACAAGTTACCGGGCACGGTGGCATGCACCTATAATCCCAGATACTTGGGAGGCTGGTGGATTGCTTGAACTCAGGGGTTCTGGGCTGCGATTCGTTATGCCGATCGGCCATCCAGTACCACTGGCAGCCTGGCCAGCGGGTGGCTGAGGGAATGGCTAGAACAACACAAATGACATGTTGTGATCGACGTGCCCTCTCTCTGTGAGGGCTGATGGACTGACCTGACAAGGTGACACACAAGTTTGTTTGAGGGCGTGCGTCACAAGCAAACGGACACCAATCATTCTGAACTGGACCATGCAGTGGTGAAAGGGGACTGGAGATGCGATCGGTTCACTCCGCCCTTTATCATCTTGGACAAAACTATGAGTCGAGCCAGGGTGCATGCGCAGACCAATGGACACTACTGCTTTTACATTCTCAGGATGCATGGTGCACATGCGTAAACCCTCAGTGAAATATAACAGGGACCATCACTTGAAGAGTTGATTAATAATGCTAAGGTATATAAACTACTTTCAAAATTGCCTCTGCAGATCCCCACTTTTGGGAAGTACACACCAACAATGCTGCTGATCTGGAATTTTTTGGAAAGCAGTGACCATTGGAACCATACAAGGATCCTCTCAGAGCAGAACCTACAGGTATATAAGGGAATGCTGTCCAGAAGTGTAGGGACACATTTGGGAGTCTTAATGCAATAGTATCCTACTTTAATAACACCTGGGCTAACCAGTCTCTTCAACAGAGAAAAAAGATGTGTGGCCAAGGAGAATAAAGACGTTGTGGCAATAAAGAATTTCTTGAAAGTTGTACGATAAAGGCAAAGTCAAAGAGAAACAGACACCTTCCAAAGAGAGCTACATTCATCCTGAATCTATAACGACTATCTACTTACCTTTGGCCAGCAACTATCGCAGCATTTGCTTCAAGTTCTGCAAGAGAAAAAGATATATTTCTAACCTGCTGCGGAAATATATACATGTTAAAAATCAGATATCTAGAAGATATGTGACTGCTACCTGTAAAACAGGCTTTGGGGGGAAACTATGAAATACACTGTAGGATCCTCTCACATCATTTCATGGTAATGTTAAAACACAGCAGAAATATACACAGGCACATCTATATTTTAAGAAACCTAGACTTCATTTTAAATATTCTCATTGTAACATACAGTATAATTTTTTTCTCATTAGTATAACTTGATCCCACTCTTTGCCTCAAAATAAACACAACCCTTCAGGCACCATTATTCATCTCAGATCACTTATCCTAAACTGGGTTGGTAAAATAACTTCCCTACTCTACAAGACAATTGTTACTCTCAAACTAAAACAACCCTATAGCTAGGAAATGCCATACTGGATCAGACCAGTGGTCCAGCTAGCCCAGTATCAGATCTCTGACAGTGGCCATCATCAACTACATCAGAGAAAGGTACAAGAAACCCCACAGAAGGAAACTGTAGAATAGCCTGCTCACAGGGAAAGGTTTCTCTTAACCTTCATTTGAGTTAGTCTTTGCCTTATGCCACGAGGCATGAAGGCTTATATCCCTTCCAAAAGGGTTTCTTTTTTAAATCTTGAAAGTATAAGTCAGGATATTCTTCATATAACTGTACAATCCTTTTTTGAGTCTTGCTAAGCTCCTGGCCTCAAAGATAGCTTATAGCTATGAGTTTCACAGTCTTGTTGTGTATTGTATGAAAAAGTATTTCCTTTTTTCAATTTTAAACTTGACATCTTTCAATTTTATTGAATGTCCCCTTGTTCTTACATTATGAGAAAGGATTACTAGAAGCTGCTGGTCTGCCTTCTTCATACCATTCATTAATTTTGTAAAACTTTTGCATGTGCTCCCCTTGTATATCTCCTCTCTGTGGTAACCAGTCCCATTTAATGAGATTTTTTCCGGATCTCTAATCTTCTTGTTGCCAGTCTCTGAATCCCCTCTTTTTTGGCTAAGTCTTCACTGAGACAGGGTGCCCAGATCTGAACACAGTATTCCAGACAAGGACATGCCACTGATTGATAGAATAGTGTTATAATTTAATATATTTTCAGTATTATTCTCCACTCCATCCTGAAATATCCTAAAAAAAATTTCACTTTTCTTAGCCACTGCTGCACAAAGCACTGACAAGCTTTTCCTTTAAGAATGCTTTAACAATGCCTGTTTACTTTTTAATTAAATGTAATTTTTCTACAGTGTGTTCCAAACATGACAGTTTGGAAAAGAATTTTTAAAAAACTCACTAAGAAATAAGGAGAGTTGGCTTATCAAACCATTGGATTTATATTCTTGTCTTACCCACAACAACAGAAAAGCAAAGCAGACTGAATATGCTAATCTAGAGCAAGAGACTGAATTCTGAAATTACTAGAAATTTTCCTTCCATGCAGAATTCTATCAGCAAGGATAATATTCCATAATAAAAATCAGAATAGCAGTTTCTTCGTGTGAACTTCCTGTGACACCCACATCCCCGTAGCTTGATGAGCAGAACATAACCCCAAAAGCATGCCCGCCTGTAATTGTTTTCTTTTATTTAAATGGATATTTCTGAACAAGTCAGTGCAAGTCTTTTCTTCAAGTCCCATTTCCAATCACACTAAGGCCTCAACCCTGCAAACACACACGCACTGAACTGTACACATATTAATGGTCCCATCAATGACAGTGGGGCTACTCATGTGTGTGTGTTTTTAGGATTAAGGCCTCAGCAAGATTTGTTTGGTTTTTTAAACAGAATTTAATATGTCTATTATCTTAGATGATAGCAAATAGCTCTTCCCAAAGGCAGCAAGAAAAATGGATCAGTGCAAACACTGCTACAGGTTCACTAAAAAAAAAAAAACTAGTAGAAAAGAAAATTAGATTTTAGGGCTAGAATTTCAAAAGGGATCAAGTACCCAGCAGCACATATTTAGGCCTCTAATGATGTAGACAGTTTTTCAAGAGCACTCAGAGTTTCCCATTTAGGCACCTAAATGGATTTCAAAGGTCTTCAGCACCCAGAAGCTCCCATTTAACACCTCTGAAAATCATCTAGGTATCTAAATGGGAGAACTGAGTTCTTTGGAAAATCCAGCCCTTAAAGTTGATGGCTGAGACTTTCCAAGCTGTCCTGGGAGAGTTAAATATACCACCATTAAAATAAATGGAAAATGTGTCTAAATCCCCATCACTACTTTGAAAATTTCAACCTACTTTTCAAAAAACAATATAGTCTGTTCACATAAATTAAAATTAAGGCATGCAGGGCAAAATGCTTAAACGACAGGTGCCACCCAAGCTGTCATGCTGATCATTCCCATAAATTTATGAAATGACTGTTTCAATGAATAACAGTATCAAAATTGTTTCAGTAAGGACAGTGTGTACAATCAACAAAAGGCAACTGCTTCCCCGAAACGTAAAATAATGCAAAGTTGCATATATAACGCATAGGTGTATGCTGATTTCCACAGTAAAAATTACCTGTTCTTTGAACAGCACTTTCTGGTGTTGCAACTGGAGTTTCCTTCTGGGTTAAATGTTGTGAAGATGCTAAGATAAAAGGGAGGGAAAAGTCAGCACTGATTCACTTTTCTTTCAAAAGCAATTACAGGATTTTTTGCCTTGCATGATCAGTCCAGCCTACACAGCAATATGGTAACCTAAGACTGATTGCATCTAAGACTTTTCTTTTTGGGGGAGGGAAGTGGAGGGGGGAGGGCGGTGGTAGGAAAACCAAGGAGGAAAAAAAAATTCTGCTTTTTTTTTTTGCATTAAAAAAATTGGATTTCTCCAATCCATATACAGTTTGGTTGGTTGAAGAACTGGTGCAATTAGATATCACAGGAGATAAAGGACTGAAAAATTTAAGGGATTTTCATTTCGTTTTTTGTTTTTTTTTAATTCTGGTCTTTCTTTGGTTTTAAAATGATATGACTCCAATGCCTAATGAACATTTGGGAGAAAGGATGTCCATTAATGTTAAACACTCTTACCCTTTCAACTAATTTGCAAGAGTTCAAAATACATTACAGAGATTCTCAAGAAGATCTCCAGAAAAACCAACGAAGACCTGACTTAATATTCTTTACACTTTTAAGTTAAAAATAAGCAGGGGAAAACAGCCTTGTTAGAAAAAAAGGATGCTAAATTCAAAAAGAAAATAAACCCCAAACTGTTTAGGTCTGACTTAAACAACTGACTATATAACTTTACAGCCATAAAATTATAAATACATTTTGAGATAAAACTGAAAACTCAGTTCTTCCTTTAACTGCATGGCAAGTCTAACTGAAATTTGGTGATCTTCCTTCAGTGGCTGATCCCACTGCCAAAATCTAGAGCAGCATAGAATATGCAACTATCTACCTCTGCTTTACAAGCTGGTGAACTCAAGCTGCACAATAAAGATAATCTTGAACGCTGCTTCTTTGCATATAAAAAGGCTTTTGCTTTCACCTTTAAAATATCATCACCTCTGGTGTGGAACTGCTGCAGCAATCATCAGCCCTTTTAGTATTTCAAAGTTAAATGTTATCACACTATGTTATGGCTTTGTAACTACTGCCTATGTTACATAACAAGCTGGGCTGGAAAAGGTTACATGGCCTTCAGAATGTTAAAAAAAAAAAATGGTGTTTGGGGCTGGGGGGGAGAGGACGGGGGTTCCTGTTACTTTTCAGTGAGACATGGAGTTTTCAGGTGTGGAACTGCAGCTTGCTGCAAACATTAGAACAACTATCTATTTTGTACTCTTGAAATAAAACCTACATAATTCCAGGTGTTATATTCCCACGAACTAACTCTACCATATTATATTTTATGCTTCCAATGAAAGCTCCTCTCTCTGTAACTAGATTACACGTCTGTTCCCATTACTCTTCTCGGTATTTATTTCACATACTGAATAAAAGGAGCAGCAGCAAAGTCACTTGGAAAGTAACATAACATTGTTTGACATCAATGTTTTAGAGGAAGATGGTCATGACTAATTTTTGTTAACAGCTTTTCCCCCCCACTGTGGAATAATGTTAAGATATCTAATTATCTGATAAAGCTATTAATAATACTTCAGGTGAAATTGTGGCTCCATTCACATCTATGGAAAAATTCCCAGTCAATGGTGTCAGTATTTCAATTCTGGTGTCCAAATTTCATGATATACAGCACTAATGGGAAATGCTTCCAAGAATTTACTTCGGAAGCTATTTTATTTCCATTCTATTTTCAGGGGGACTATAAAAATGGCAGCAAAAATTAACTGAGTCATCTTAAAACCTGTTCAGTTGCTTGAATAGTAATAGTGACCGAAAAACCTAGGTTAGACATCAAGATACTTTTTGTACTCACATGACATTTACTCATAATTACATCTCGCTGTTTTGTGTCTCTGAAATGTGGATATTTAAACTCACTCTTTTTAAGTGAAAAAAGAGAATATTAAAAAAGTTGCTGCACATTGATGGTAATTAATAGTTTCCAGAAAGGGTTAACATTTTTAGAATGAGGATCTTGTGCTCAGGCTCACTGTTAAGTCTCCTTACCCACATTTAATTCTTTGAGACAAAAGTTTTACTTCATATACTAATTTGAAAGAAAAATGACTCTAAACATAATACAAAAACGAACTTGCATTCTCTGGCAAGAATATTTCCAATCCATACAGAATTTTCCTGGTTGGAGAATTGGTGAAATTAGAGGTCACAAGAGATTGAACAACAGAAATTGTACGTACACCTTTTATCATCTTTACAAGTGTTCAAACACAATTTTGCTCCCTACTTTTGATCTTTTAAGTGAAATTACTCATGCATTATAACATCAGAGCATACCGCACTTGAAATCTCATGCTAAGTATTTTGCTTCATAACAGGATTATGGGGAAGAAATGGTTTTGAGCAAGTAAACTTGTATTTTGAACACAAATAGATCTTTCAGATCTACTGCAGGTGGCAAAAAATATGAATTTCACATAATAAAATTATTTAAAAATTGGGAATATTTTTACAAGCTCAGCAAATAGAAAAAAATTATGCAGCCTCTTAATATACTCAAAGACTCTCATAAAACTGAACTGAAATTACAATTTTTATGAAGACGCTTTTTCTTTCTGTTCTAAGAGCTGACCGACAGCAATTCTCTTATGTAAGAATTGAGTTAAATGTGGGAACGAGAAACACTTTTTAAAATAAAAATAAGCTATTTTCAGTGTAATGTTACAAGCACAGTTATACCATTCAGATGCTATAAAAACAATGCTCTAGGAGCAGCAACTGAGTTATATTACCCTCTGTTGAACTGTCTGGGTTTTATGCTAATTGCAAATGCAGATTCCTAAAGCTCCACACATCAGCTGAATTTCTGGCTCATAATTTTAAGAGGTGGTGGGAGAATAACAGTGCACACAGAGTACGTACCTATATTCTGTGGCAATTCCTGATGTGCTCCTCCTTTTTCCTCCACTAAGCCAATCCCAATTTGCTCATCTGGTAAACCACCACGGTTACTATTAGTGCTTGGAGCGGTGGGTGCAAGCTCTGAGATTATAGGAGTGGTTACTACCGACAGTACGTTCGTGGGAGGAGTGTTGCTTGATAAGTTTGGAGATACAGAAGCAGAAACAGTAGCAGCCGTGCTAACACTCAAATTCCCAGGCCCAGAAGTGCTCTGTCTTAGAAGACTGAGTGCTGGAGGTGTCACAGTTCTATTGTCTAGCTCTACAGGTAATTGCTCTGTTCCCAGACTATTAGGGACTGATATTTCTAGCCCCTGGCCTTCAACTTCTCCATCCAAAGAATGCTGTTCCTCCCCTTTTTCAAGGGAGCCTGTAACTTTTTTACATGCTTTGGTCAGTAAAAATTGACCAATCTTGTCCACTTTTCCCTTTCCCTTACCGGATGAAACTGGACTTCGCCTGTTTCCAGAAGATCCCGGACTACTTGTTAGAAGAGATGTAACCACAGCTCCAGACTGTGTCGCTGTTACAGAGCACTGATCAGCTGATACACTAGCTTGAGAACTGGACTCATCTGGGTTAAAATCTTTGACTTGTTGAACATGGGGCTGTGGAAGAACATTTGAAGATGCCATAGATGGGGGAGAAGGAAGTTGAATAGGAGCTGCCAGTGGATTAAGAACCAGTGACCTGCTTGTTGGTATACTAGGGACAGGACTGTTAGGAGGAGCAGGCCCTGATGAAAACTTTATGTTCTGTGGTATGTGCAGAGGACCAACAACTGCAACTGACTGAGGCATTAAATTAGAGTTAGAGGTCAATGGTGCAGTTGGAATTGTACTTGGCTGTGATCCTTTCATGACCTGAATGATTGAAGATGAGTTTATAAAAACTGGTGTAATGAACTGAGGCCGGGAATTAGACTGAACTGCTGATTGTCCCTCAGAAACCATAACTTTGTTACCTACATTGGGCATTGTGACGACAGTAGAGACTAATGTAGGCTGTAAATGAGATGGTAATGGTGTTGATGTGTTAGCAGAAGATGTAATGGGGTTTGAAGTTACAAAAACTGTTATCTGATTGGGTGGTAAAGAAGTGGAAATGGAGGAGGAGCTAACAGGTCTTTGTATTACTGGAGGGACATTCTGTGTAACATTTAAATTCATCTCTCCTAGTTCTTGGTGCACTTGAGTTGAACAGGCTTCATTATTTTGAGGCATTCTTAAGGAACTAGAAGGTTCTTTGCTTGAAGAGGAATCTTGTAGTGGAGGAACAACAGCTATCTTCTTTAGCTCCTCGCCAGGGGTTACCATTGATGGTAATTCAAGACCGGTGAGCCCAGGAGGTTTAATGGTTACATTGGGAGCTCCAGAATTATCAAGAAGTTGACTTAAGGAAGTTGGTGCCTCTCTCATAGTCTTATTTTCCTCCAAGCTGGGAAGCTTGTTGGTATCTAAAGATGGCTCATCTTTTTTTGGTTGTTCTTCAGGTACCAACATTTTGATTTCTTGGCTGGGAAGGCCTTTTAGTTCAATATTAGGCTGGTCTTTGTTACCCTGGACAACCTGTGTACTTTGGGATTCATTGTCTGGAGAAACATTAAGGCTCTCTTTGCTATCTTCAGGAATGCCAGTCATAACAGATACAGAAATTGCTGGATTCTGAGTATTCAGCATGTTGTTATTTGGAAAACTTGTTGTCACAGGTGTTGACAAAGAAGTTGGACCAGCTACCATATTTCTTTGTAATTCCATGTTTTGCAAAAGTGATGGGTTCTGCGGAGTCGGCAATGCTAATTTAGCTGCTTTTGAATTTTGTCTGCCAGGACTTGGTGTGGTTTTCCTACTAGATCCAGGACTGGACCTTCTGCTATTGCTTGGACTTGCTCGCTTTGTTCCTCCAGTGTTGGCTTGCTTTCCTGAATTGACAACAACAGTATCCAGCTTGTGAGACTGTGGAGCAGTAAAACCAGACTGATTGTTAATTGAGAGATTTGATGGGGCTTGTCCAATGGCCTTCAAAGTAGTTGGATTAAGACCCTGTTGATCAAATCCTCTGTTAAGATTAGGCCTTGGAGGCAAAGGAATATTAATTTGGGGAGGAAAGAGACCCGCAATAGAAGCATTAAGTCTCTCTGGAGATAAGCTTATTTCTGAAGGTTCTGTGCTAGGTGGACGATTATTAGGAGTCTGAGGATAGTATGGTCTTGGGCTTGCTCTGTTTGGGGTTTTAGGCCTTGAAGTTTGAGATGGGGTGGCAACATTTGGGAAATGGTGTGTATGAGAGCCAGGTAAAGAATTAGACTGCTGTTGAGGACTTGCACCTTGGGAAGTTGAAAGTGGAGCAGGTCCAGGTTTTGGCCCCGTCATCATTAACTGAGTTTGTGAAACTACTAAATGAGAGGTCATATTATTTTGAGCCCCTGATGCCGGTGGCCCGTCAGCTCCATTTCCTTCTGGGACAGAGGGTACTGATGAAACTTCTCCCAGTGGTGAACTGGAAGGATTCTGTACATTATCTTGGTAAACCATCTTTCTTGCACTATTCCCCAGAGGAGGATTGCTTGGCAAAGAAATTCTTTGCTTATCAGGAGATGGAGGTACTGATCCAGGACCTTGTAAACTAACCATTACTGACATGTTACCACTCTGCTGCATTGGCATTCTTTGAGTTTCTGGATTTAAAGGGCCCCTAGGTGGATGAACACCATGTGGCACAGGAAGCCTGACTGATTTAGGATCCTGTTGCATCATAAGCATCATCATCATTTGTTGCTGTTGCTGCTGAGTCTGTGGCTGTGCCTGGGGTGTTGGTGGTGGTGGTGGCTGCTGCTGCTGTGCATGTTGCATAAGTTGAGGTGGCATCTGCTGAAGAGGCCTTTGTTCAACTGGCTGAGACGGATAACCTAAAAACAGACACAAAAAAACCCTATAAGTTATTCATTCTTAGAAACGTCAGAAAAAACGGTATTTGTGTGACCAGCTCCAACAGATAAATAATGTTTCTTCTGTATCAGTGTAACATGACAGTGTTTTCTTTAACTAATATCTACAAGTTTATACTCACTCCTGGGTTACCACCCCCCAGGCAAGAACCATTTTACTGAGGGAAAAGATTTAGCACAAACAAACAAAAAACCCACATGTGCCTTGAAGGGGCTTATATATAATGCTTCATTTAACATACCGCTGACTTCTAGGACCTTGAATTGCAGGAGGCATGTAATTTTATTACAGAAATCAGTGGCTACCATTCTGGGTCTACTTCATCTGAAGAACAAGTCTCTGCAGTGGTTTTTATGGCTACGTTTTCACTGACAAGGGCAGAGCTGAACATAGCCTATATTTACATATGTCTTTGAAATGGGAAAAAAATTAATAGCAACTGTGGGACTCTAAAGACCAAACTCGTGACTGAAATTTGACAGGTTCAGGGGTACATTGCAAAACCCCACACCATATCACATAGCCAAACAGCAAAAATGGTGTGCTGGTCCTAATGGCCATTATGGTTTAACATCTGAAATATCCTCTAGCTGCGGTCTCTATTCTGTATAAGCAGAGAGGATAAATCTAATTAGGTCTTTTACTTGTACTCCTAGTTTCTCCATGACATTATTTAAGAAATACATAACATATCAATTTGATGTACTTTGGGCCCAAATGTTAACAATCAGATCTTTTCTAAAAAAAAAAAAAAGACAGTGAGCAAGTATGTCTCCATCAATATCATCTTTCAAAAATAAGCAATAAAATCGACAAAAACTTCTAACTTTTAGGTAAAGAAATCAGTCTTTAAAGACAAATGTTATCTCTGACTCTATGCCCTGTAAGACCAATAAGCCAAAGACTTAAAAATACAAGCACCAAGAAAAAAAAAAACAGGTAAAATAATAAAAGCAAGTCCAAAATGGATTTCCAAATCAAATACAAATCTCTAAGTTTCACTGACAGAAACATGAAAGCAAAGTGAATATTGGCCAAACAATTATAGTAAATTTCACAGGTTAAAACGTTATCCCTGTATTATCCTATTGAATTCAATAGGATACTTCCAGGTATAATGCAGAGCAGAATTTGGCAATTACCAATTATACCAATTTATTTAAAGCTTTAAGCTGTATTTGAACAAATAAGTGTTCAAATACAGCTTAAAGCTTTAAATAAAACAAAACATTTAGACAACAAGCACCAATTATTTGCTAATGCCTGATGTCTGTTAAGAAACAATATATATCCCCACATATAATATTCCCATAGTCAAAAAGAGACTGTCTATCATACTTGTTTACTACATTATATAATCATGTTAAGAACTTATCACCTGGTGGTCTGTTTGTGAAATCTGAAAGTTTGGGGCCAGTGTTGTCTAAATTTATTCCTTGCTCTCCAGGCAATGGTGGCTGATCAGTCTCCTCCAGGCCAGCTGGACGTGTTTCTGAAGAACTTACACAGAAATAATAGTAATTAATGAACATACAGCAGTTCCAGAGCCAGTGCCAAATTTTGTTCTAAATTTTCCTGAATTATTTAAGATTGAAAAATAAATAATCCTTAGCATTTATGTAGTACTTTTCATTCATAGATCTTGAAGTGCTTTACTCAAGTGGGTAGGCATTCCCATTTCACAGATAGGTAGACAGACACACACAGGTTAAATGACATGCCCAAGATCACACACAGAAACAGGGGTAGAGGAAAACAGAACCCATGTCCCCAGATTGCTTGAACAGTTCTCTAACAACACAGTGACAGCTATAGTGTAACTATGGTTGTTAGAGGAGTTTAATTTCCCATATTATACTCATAACAGACTAGTTCCATATCTCACAGTCCTCTATCAAGATTCCAGAAAAAATTAGTTGAGATACTAGACTTCAGAGGCTATTTATCCAGAATGCAGAGATCTGTGAATAGTGGATACAGAGGCTCTGCAACTTAGTCACCAGGAACTCAGTTATACATGTTTAAACTCTGCAGAAGCAGTACCAAAATACTCAGTTTGGCCATTGTATCTATTCTTTTCACAGACATTGAAAATAGCCTTTTCCTAATACAGAAAACAGTCAATTCTGTGGACATCAAACATACCCAGAGGGTGTTCACTGTCATTACCACCTATCTGTGAGAAAGCTAGGGCAGAGATGGTGACTGAAGCTTGACAGCTACGCATATACATCTAAGAATAGGAGAACCTTAATTACATGAAAGCTCCAAGTTAAAATTAAAGTGAGATCACTTCAGCAAAACAGGGGAGATGGTACAGTGGTGAAGAGGTTCCCTGCCCTCCCCCTACTCCTCTAATAATCTGAACTGGAAGTGAATGTCAGTGGAATCCATTCCCTTCCTCAGCAACTAACCCTAGTGCCAGGGAGAAATGTAGGGAGCTTGCAAGGTAGAGACTGCGATGCTAGCAATTAGAGCTAGTATAATGGTATATAATGCAATGTACCATTTGTTAAATTGGTTATTTTGCTATTCATAATTTTGGCAGGCATAAACACTCTCATAAATGTCTACACTTAGGTAGCTAACCAGAAATGTTAAGTTTTTGAATTATAGTAGGTAAGAAAAGCAACATGGCATCTTTATGCAAGAAAGAGCCTTAAACCCAAACAAATAACCCTATTTGTAAGTCAGTTCCTAAAGATTATCAGATAAATGCTGATCTACAAAGTATGTTGTGGAGAGCTTTACAAACACACAGCTAAGATTTTCGTTTGCTCTATGTATAGCAATGACTAACAACTTATTTCAACCTCAAATAAAGTATATGGCTGAAGTTCACTATGCACACTAAGACCATGTGTGCATTATGGGAACTTCAGTGCCACAGCTACGACACCAAAGGTATGCTGACGTAACCCTGTAGTGTAGACACAGCCTACAGTGACAGAAGGGGTTTTTGGTCACTGTAGGAACACCACCACCCTGAGCGAGAGTAGCTAGGTTGACAGAAGCCTTATTCTGTCAATCTATCTGCATCTACTCCAGCGGCTTGGTCAGCAAAGTTACAGCGCTTAGGGGAGTGGATTTGGCACATCCCAGTGCTCTGTAGCTATGTTGACCTAAATTTTAAGTGTAGATTAGGCCAAAGAAACAAATGATTACCACCCACGTCAGTACTTCTGTGTGTAACTAGAGAGGCAGAATGAAATATTGGGTATTTGAATCTCACCCATACTCATTTGGATTTAAAAACAACCAGTAACAGATTATGACAAATCCAAAAATCCGAACCTAATGTTTCTGAATATGCAAACTCTTCACTACAGAGCTTCAGCTCAAACACCACCTTTAATTTCAAAAATCCTATTTTGAGAAACAAAAGGCAGGGAGTACTCCTGCATAAGGAGAAATAATATAATAAATAATAATAAAATCCAGCTGTTATCCAGTGCTTTTCATCAGCAGAGCTCAAAGCACTTGATATTTTTAGCTCTTTCATAATTACCCCAATTTTATAAAGGGGAAAATAGACAGAGAGGTGAAGTGACTTGACCATGATCACTCAGCAGGCCAGTGGCAGAGCTTGGAACAGATCCCCGATCTCCCAAGCCCAGTCCTCTATCCACTAGACCACACTGCCCCACTCTCACTTTGGCTCAGTAGGCACTACTGAAATATACATACAGCAATTAAAAAAAAGTTGAATTAAGACATGCAAAAGTAAGATCAGAGGACAGACACAGGCAGCAACAGCCCCTAGGCATCCAGCATATACATGGCTCTAAAGTGACCCACCCTTTTGTAGGAGAGCTCACATTTGCAGCATTCAGTTGTGGTAAAAATCTTTGGTTATCCATGCATTCTGGGAAGCCATGACCTCCCCACACCCACCACCTTGAGTGTAACCAGGAATGTTCCCTTCCACCTTCCAGTTAAAAGCACTCTGACCCTTTATCAAATGACAAAATCCTCCTAAATGCCCTTCTGCCGAGCAGTGCTGATCACTCCATTACCTCATAGCTGCTAAATCCTTCTCACCAGCGTATACTATATTATTGCAGGTGTTATCTCCACAAAACTTGACAACCAAGTTCTACAAATCTTAGGACAAGCCTTGAGTGCAGATTTATATACTGCATTATTGTTTACATCCTGTTGGTGCCTCTGATGTGCACCATCCCTACACAGGGGAACATACACGGAGCTGTAAGGCAAATGTCTAATTAAACTTATATTTAGTAACACTAAGCCTGTTTAAAAAGTTTGCACTAATGAGCAAAATTTCTCATAGCTGAGCTATGTAGTCATCCTATGAAGTGGTCCTTTTTTCCTCCCACTACTCCCTGACATCCTCCTACAATGACCTCTTAAGGTTGCAAGTCAAATATTTCTGTTAGAATAAATCTTCATTCAAGTGCTCTGCTCACTCATGAACTTATCTTCAAAACTGCATGTTGGATAAACTATTTTCATACTCTAGTATGGTTTCAGTTCACATACCAATAACTATTATAACTTTTGGCCACCGAATTAATACAAGTGCAATTTCCAAAAGAAAAAGGAGACATGAAAACCTTTTTAAGGACCATCTTTTTATTCTGTGTCTGTATAGCATCTGGGACCATAGGGTCCTTTAAATTTTAAAATATTAAAAATAAATCAAAATTAAATTAAATTAATATTAATGTCCTGGTACATGAGGAAGTTCCTTAGGTGCAATGGTAACTTTATATATATACATATATAAAAATAAAAGAGTGCAGATCACACTAGTACTGTTTTTAGTCAAAGTTCACTGCTCTAAATTCTTCCCTATGGCTTGAATGGAAACTGCTCTGCAGCTCTTAAAGAAAAACTTTCTGCAAAGAAATCCTTCTTATTCTTGATGCATAAGGAGTTAATATAAGCCAAGTAAGTTAAGAGTAAAAAATTTTAGGCAATCACTGAAAGGACTGATTTCAAGACAAACAAAGATAAAGCTTCTCTAAGTAGCTTCAAGTAGCTAGATGGAAAGGAAGGGCAGAAAGACGGAACAAACTTGTTTTAGCTATCAGAGTCAGACTATGCTGAATGACAGCAAGGCAAAAGTTTGGAATAAAAAAGAAGTACAGCAACATCCTAATATAGCCATACTCTTACAATACTACTGACTGCTCAATACTAAGCTGAACAAAATTTAGAATCAAAATTCTATGCTGTATAAAGGTTATGGAACTGTACTTTGTACAAGCCAAGCAATGCTATCAAAGCACTACTGCAAAAAAAATACAGTACAGTAGTAAAACATATCTAAAGCTAGTAATAATCATTGCCACTGGTTAATACAAACAAGGTGCAAGTAGAATTTTTCATCCCTATTTAGAAGGCTATCAAGAGAACAAATAGCTTTATGTGACATTGTAATTCTAGAGGACAGCTTTACAAATCCATATATTGATGTCTTCTAGGCTCATAATGAAGCCCAGTGACCAGCAAGGTGGCAATTGATGAAAACAAAATATTAATACTGGCTTTCTTTAAAGTAATGTTATTAACAACTTTACTTTTCAGAAAACATGTCACTTTTTTGTTCTCTTCTGAATTATTATTTTGTTGTTGGTGTGGGAAACAAGACAGGCAATTAAAGCTTCTGTTATTTTAAATTGCCGTATAGTGCTACTGGGTGCTGTTAAACAGCTGCTGTATTTTATCTCAGTGGTGGCTGAAGTGATACCAACAAATTCCTCTCCTATAGCGAGTAATAATTAACTACTGTTTGTAAAACACTTGGAAATCTTTGGACGCCAGATGCTGGATAAAAGCGAAACATTCTGAAAAAAGGGAAAACAATTATTTGCAACAAATAAATTGGATCCTTTTCAAGAATGTCATTATATTAACTGAAAGTGTGATTCTTTCTACAGAATGTGGAAAGATTCAGACATTTCAGAAGATTGTGAGAATGCTCTTTGATACTGGGATACGATACTATACTTGGTGCATTTAATTCCACTATAAGCTGCTTTTGTTGCAACACTTCAGTTGCTTTTGGTTCTTGAGGATTAGTGTTTTGAAGAGTTCACCAGGAGTTTGAGACACTGTACGAACATACATACACAAAATACATTAAAAAGATACATTGCAAGGTCAGCAATTAAGAAATGCCAAAATAAAGGTTGCTTCTGCAGCCTTGATTTGTCCCCCTTGTGCATATGTATTATGACGCAGCCTTAAATTACACAGTCATATAATATCCTTTCCACAGAATCCCTGCCTCATTCATTGCACATGATGAACCTATTCTGGGGATAAATTAGGGTTGTGTAGTGAAAGAGTGTTGTCTGTAGGACCCTGCTTCATTTGTTAATGAAGTTGGAAAGCATGTAGTTAATGAACCAGGGAACTGTAGGAAAAGAAAGGATGGGCTCATGGGTAAGGCAGTTAAATTTTTGTAGTTTAATTCCCTACCCTTCCACGCCGAATGAGGCAGGGCTGCAATGGCAGAACTACCATTGCTTTATCATTTAATCTTTCTTCAAAAATACTTTTGCTGCAACATGCAAAATTCTGGGCTACACACACGTTCTCTTGTTTTCAGCAAGACAAATGTTAAACTTACTTAGTTTGTTCTACTTGCTGATTATTTTTCTTCTTTCTTGGAGGCTTTTTCTTTTTGGGTTTATTGGCATTCTGATTGTTCTGTTTGTTGTTCACACCAAAATGTCCTGCAGATATATCACTCTGTAGCAAGTTTACCAACAGTGGACTTGTAAGAGTGACATCTTTATTGACTGGAAAACCAGGATTTTGTCCACAAGAAATCTGATTCCCATTTGGTGGTCCACTAAAAGAGGCATTAAAAGGTAACCCATGTCCAATAAAATGACTTCCCGAATTATTGTTGTTTCCTTGCATTGACTGCAAGTGGGAAGGCACCATATTTGGCTGCTGGATGGGAACTTCAGGTAACATCTGTGTCAAGTTTACATCACTGTTTGTTGTAGTAGCAGAGTCCCCATGCTGCTGAGACATGTGGGGGCCAGGTACTGTGGGTCTTAAAACCTGTCCTTGAATTCCCATAACCTGAGAAGGATTGCCATTTACAGGGCCTTGCTGTGCCATAGTGAACTGCACCATGTTTCCTTGCATATTTGGGGTTGGTCCTCGCATTATTTGAGCTGGCCCCGTCACAACATTAGATTGGTTTTGATTATTAAATGGTTGTTTATTGCCTTGCATCTGATTGGTCATCATCTGTTCCATCACTGAGTTTTGCTGCAGCAAGACCGGGCCTTGAGGTCCCATCATTTGATTATGTGTAGCCATCATCTGGTGGCCCTGCTGGGGAATCATTTGCTTGGGTGGAGTCATCCTTTGTGGTGAAGGACCAAGATTTTGGTTTTGGGGTGTTACCATCATTTGGCCTTGCGGCATAAGCTGGGCTCGAGAAAGTATCATCTGGTTTTGAGGGTTTAGAGATCCTTGACCCTGAATGTTCACCATTTGTGCTTGGGAGGATACAATTTGCTGATGCATTCCCATAAGCTGAGACTGTGGTCCTTGCTGAGGCTGTCCCTGCATGTTGCCCATATTAACTTGTGAAACTCCACTAGCACCAGCCTGCTGGTTGTTTATATTTCCATGAAGTCCCATTAAACTGGTCTGCATCATATTTGGTGGGCCATGTGGTACCTGCATCTGATTTTGAGGAGGGCCAGATCCTTGACCGCCTTGCAAAATATGAAAATTTAAAATTAAACATTAAAAATTGCACTGGCATTAGACAAACAAATAACTTAGTTAAAAGAAAAACCCACCAGTTTAGTTACTTTATCATTTATTTTATTTTACCAGTGATTTAAAATATTTGTCAACACATTCACAAATTTCTGCCACAACATTTGACACTATAGCAGATACTTGTATGGAAGTGAAAAGGGGTAGGACTTAATCCAATCCAATAAAAGTGTGTTTGTTCCTACATAAACAAGCTTCAAATCTTGAAGCTATATAACAAAGACAGCAACATATGGGGAATACTGACAAGATGACGTTATCAGAGCTTGCAGAACTGAGAAGAGAAGTTGCCCTAGAGGACTATATTTGGCAAGTGACTGAAGCATTAAAAAGGAAATTTCTTGTAATCAAAAGAGACAAAAATGTGACTGTCTCTAAACAGGAGTAGCTTTAAAAGTTTATTGGAAGATTAAAAAGTTTTACTAGAGACTATGTGGGATTATATTTCTTCTAAGACAAAGATACTACATATTGTTTTAAACTTGACCCAAGACTCTTCTTGTGGGGATGATATCACTTATAGATCTTCTCCTTTACTATTTCTACACTCAGAGACCCAGTGTTGAGGAACAATCTTCTTTTCAGACATAGAAGGCTGGATGCAGTTACTCCTGGAGCCCAGAAGCAACACCACTCTGAGCAATGGCAGATAGGGTTGTTTGAGAAATGAGGAACTTCCTGTGCTTGCTGTCATCCTGGAAGCTAAGCATGCTGCCCCTGCAGTATTTCCAGCCCCAGCTAGCAGAAATTATATAAAATTGGCAAGAGCAGAACATTTTTGCTGTACAAAGCTGCTACATTACAGGAGTAAAAGTTAATTACAGAATATTAAGACAAGCAAACAAATGTTGAGGAATACAGGAGAAAAAAAACTTGACACAGACCTGTATGTTGCACATTTTGACTTGTTTGTAGCTGAGGGGCTCCACTGCTCACAGGTGTACCTGGTGCTGTTGAAGGCACCTGACTTTGCATAAAGTTTTGATTAGTTTGCCCTCCAGGGAAGCCAGGTGGGAGGCGCTTGGGCATTCCTTAAAACAAAACATTTATTTATTAGTTTCTGTAATTTGGTTACACAAGTGCAGACTGACAAGAGTAGCTCTTCCCATCAAGTTAGCAAGGACAGGCGGCAACAAACAGGAACCAATGAAAATCAAAATATTCTAGCAGCTCAGTTCTTGCTCATCTTCAGTTTAGGAATTTCCAAAAAGGCAATGTTACTTGAGATTGAACACAAAACTATAGTAACTGAGTTACTGAAAAAAAGATGTTTGTGTACTTATAACCTTGAGCAGTTCATAACAGCTGTCTGCTTTAACAAAACCTGGTTAAGAAGGTACTGTATCTTGAATCAAGTTGTGATTACCTACGATGTATTCCCTACATACACCATTATTCATTCACAAAGGGCAGATTTTGTAAAAACTGAAACCAAAGCATGATGCTTTACGGTACTCTAATCTTATTTTTATTGAGTCTTTTCCTTCCTAATGATGCCTGGTATACACAGTCATAATACACACTGAGTGTGTGGCAATTTCTTGTCGTCTTTAGTGTTGATTATGAACTCCCTGGGACAGAAACTGTGTCTATAAGGCACCATGCACACACCTTTTGTCACTATTTGTGTATGTTTGGAGGGAAGGGCGGGGGGGCGGGGTTAAATGCAACTTCTAGCCTCAGAAGATGACGTAATTTAGCCATCATTGCTTTCCATTTATCCCTATATATCAAAATAAGCACAATCTAATAAAAAGACGCAGTGACAGATTTAACTCAGATGTTCACAATTGTTTGGTCTTCCATCTCCATGTTAAACAAATTATTTTAACAATTTTTTCCTCACATTGATCAGGCTACATTTGTCTTACTTCATACAACAAAATATATACACAAAATAAATGTGTCTACTTTATTTACAATTAATAGCCTTATTTTTCAGGTTGGTAACTCCGCTAGGTTACACATAACCTTTAAACTGTGACAATTAGTGAGTTCTACTAATTGTAGTCATGATCTAATCCCAGTGTAAGGGGTAGTGCAGCATTGTGCTGCCACTGGCATAACTCAAGAGGGTAACTATAACTCAGCAAGTTGCAATCTTCTTCCTGTTTCCCCTGCTACTTCAAGAGGGAGTAACCATGCTGAGTCTATACCTGGCACAGCACACATTCGCTGGTGTGCCAGCATAGCTATGCCAGTTGGTGTACTGGGGTAACAGAGCCAAGGCTCTACATGGTCCCTGCAATAATTCTTACCCACCTTAGTGAGAGGTGGTGTAAATGACTCTGCACAGTCCACTTCCTCCCCTTACACATCCTGTGATGTGGGTAGCTGGCACACAGGGGCATAAGGGGGAGCCTTGCACCTCTTTTAAGCCTCTGTACCAAACCACAATTTGACACTCTGGTCCCACTGAGTTCCTTGCAAATTAACAACATTCTAGCACATTTAAATAAATAAAACTTATAACATCATTAATATTAGATGACGTCAAGGTTACTGGTCAAGTCTGAGACCCAGGGGCAAATCTTGAATAGACACTCTTTGAAATAACCTGTGGAAGAACTGTCAGTTCCTAATAGTTTAGCAGGAGTTAAAGTTCAATCATTCAGAACGCAGACAAACACAGAAAAGTAGAATCTCACATAGTTTTTGCCATATATTAAATCTAATCTAAAGTTTTGTACTATGCTAAATTAAGTAAACATTGAATAAAATGAATATATGCATATATTTGAATTATTTATAAAGCAACATAGAGTATATGATGCTACGTAAACAAAGACAGATCCCTATCCCCCACCCTGATGTGATTACAATTTAATTCAGACATAATACAGCAAGGGATAACTATGAACAAAGGAATGAGATAAGAAGCAAAATCCTCAGCAGGTGTAAGTCACTGTGGCTCCACTGAAATCAATAGAACTGTGTCAATTTAAACCAAGCGAGGACACAGTAACCCATGTCCTCTACATGGACAAGAAGAAGATCTGGAAGTAAGTTCAAATTATATACATATCTTGCTAGTTGGTTGTCTTTATGTGAAATGTCTAAATAGTTATTAAAAAGAGTAGGATTTTATGTTTTTATTAAGTTAACATATTAAGAATTGAGGGGAAATAGTTGACAAGATTATAGGAGTGGAGATCAACATTAAGACTACCTATCTGGAAGCAGTGAATCCTGATGAGGAATGAGATGACCACAGTGTGTGGGATCACAGAGGCTATTCCAGGTAAAAAGGGATCAGGCATCAGAAAGGGTAAAGAATTGCCTGTGGGTGTTGGAGATGAGGGAAGTTACAAGACAGAAGCCCATGAACAAGAGCATGAAGAATTTGAATCTGACAGAAGGAAATCAAATACAAAGTGCAAAGACTAAATAGATGAGAGATTTGGTTGGAGCAAAAGGCATGAAACAGCCTATTGGATGGACTTGAGGTGTACGACATGAGAACGTTGGAAGACACAGTGAATGGTGCATTAGGCAAGGAAAGAGATTACTAGAGTATTGACGAAAGTTTTAGCAGTAGGGATTGAGTTAGACAGATGTGTTTGGAAATAAAAAACCCAGCAGGATTTAGCAATAGCTTGAATGTTGAAGGGAACAAATATGATGAACTGAATGCTGCCATTCAGGGAAATGCTGAAGGAAGTTCAGAAAAAGTATGAGATCCAGTCTAGCACAAAACTACAAACACCTAAAGAGTAGAAAAAGTCTAGGATCAGGCTGTTGAAGGCAACAGACAGGTGGAAGACAACAAGAACAGGGATGTGGGATTTGGCCAAAAGCAGGTCCTTAGTGACCCTAGTTAAGGTAGTGTCTGGATTGACGTAATAGAAGCAGAAGATCAAGATGAGAGTTAAAGAGGAGAAAACTGAGGCAGCATGAGTAGACAAAAGAGAAGGAAGAAGATAGCAAGGCAGGTGATGTCAAAGGAGGTGTGAATTTTAGAAAAGTATACGGTAGCATACCTTGAAGGCAGAGAGCAAAGAGTATAAATGTAAGGAAGGGGATGACATGGAACAAGAGAAGTGAGGAGAGGGTCATGGGGATACATCAGCAATTTGGAAGGAGAAAGCTGAGATAAGTTATGTACTTAGTTAACGGACAGGGTTTTTTAAGTATTTTTTTTTTTAAAGTAACAGTCTGATATAAGTTCTAGCTGTCTTTTTATAATATAACTTATTTTTGATGACAGACAAGTCTGATTTTCTTACCTCCTAAGCCAGGATGTAAACCTTGTGGACCTTGGTTTTGCTGCTGCATCACCATGAAGTTGGGGGGTACGTTCCCCTGTTGCACCATAGGATTACGACCAGGAGAACTGACAGGCTGTTGAAATCCCTGGGGAAGTGCATTATTCTGAGGAGGCCTTGGTCCCATCTGCTGCTGTGTTTGGTTAACTGTTGGAGAAGATGCAGGAGATCCCTGCTGGAAGGAGGAGGGAGAAGAAGCAGGAGATTTGCTGGTCAGGTGGGGTTGCTGTAGTGGTGTAGGAACCCGTGAGGGCCCTCCCTGAAGATTCTTCATCTGCGGAGCAGTAAATTGACTAGGGTTGTTCATTTGAGAAAAGTTTGGGTGAGCCTGTGAGGCTTGCTGGCTTCCAAAAGGGTATGGAGGTGGAGGGTGGGAGGGAGTCTGGACTGTTGCTAAAGATGGCCTTGCTTGAAGTTGTTGCTGCATTTGTCCAGGCAATGGGGCCTTTTTCCATCCCTGGTTTACTGCTAATGTACCCATTGTTCCTTGGCTTGGAGGAGGTTGAAGTGCTCCTGAAGGCAGCTGGTTCCAACCAGGAGGAACTGGAACCTGAGCTGGTGTGGTAAATGAAGGTCGAATACCCTGTTGTGGCTGCTGATGCTGTTGGGGGGGACGTGGCTGCAGCTGCGGCTGTTGCTGCAGTTGTTGAAAGTTAGCGGGGTTCATTTGTCTGTTTACAGGAACTGACTGCATTGAATGAATCTGAGGTGCTAAAGAGCCAGATGGATGAGTTTGCTGCTGGATAGTTAGTCCAGACAAGAGTGGATCCATTGAATCTATTAAAATAGCAAACAAATGTGACAATAAATAATATACTGCAGCCAAAGATAGAAAATAAGAAAGAGTAAGTTACTTGCTTGCATTTGCTCTCTCCTCTGAACTTGAGATCCAATAAAAATTCACATTCCACCATTCCAATTTTCCAACGTATACAATAATTAGTACATTAAAAGAAGCCAGAATTTCTGGCAACCTTAAGAATCTAATCATAAGCATTGTGAAAGGTATAAATACAGTACTGTAGTCTCCAAGAACATATTCTTATATAAGCCTTACATATAGTTAATGGGACCCAAAAAATCTCCCAACTCTGAAGGGAAGATGGAATAACAAGAAATTATGAAGACAGTGTAATTAGATAATAATATTAACTATTCTCTGGAAATGTTTTCTGTAAAGAAGAGTGATAATGTTTTGCTTTTGCATTGTGCCTTACGTCAAAAGGATTTTAGACACACTTTACAAAACTGGGCAAGAATAATCACTATTTTACAAAGGAGCAAGTCACTTAACCTTTCTGTGCCTCTATAGTCCTAAACTCACACAACTTGAAGTGGCAAAAATAGGCAGAGAAATCAGGCCTTCAACTTCCAGTCGACTTGTATTGAAAAATTTTACTTCCCAAAGAGGTGCATTTGCTTCTCATTTTACAGTTGCCTCAACCTACACGTCCTTTTCCCAGCCCTACCCACTATGGTATTCATGATAATTATACATGAATCTGTAATAAATTAACAATATCAAAATGTAAGCTCATCAGCATGGGGACCTTATCACTTTGTGAAGTATCATGCCCATCAATGGCAGTGTATAAAGTAACAATTCTAATGCAAAAGGCGAAGGAAAGGAGACTCTAGTAGGAGCTGCACCTTGGAAATCAGGCCATTTATTTAGATGCCTAAAAATCTTATTTAGATAATAGTAGCAAAGCTGAAAATATATTAGATGTTTCCAAACACAACACCCCTATCCTGAAGAGTGTACAGTCTAAAAAGACAAAGGTAGACAGATCCACATCACAAAAATGCCATCACCTTAGCTGGTAGTCTCAGTAATGAGACTAACAGTATGTCTTTGGGGAAAAAAACAACCAAAAAACAACACACCATGGCATCAAGTCTCAGAGCCTGAGTCTACACACTTGGATTTGCAGGGCTCAGGCTACAGTGCTAAAAATAGCCATCTGGATGTTCTGAGGAGGGTGAGTCTCAGAGTCCCAACAGGAACATCAACATGGCTATTTTCAGAGCTGCAGTGCAAGCCCAAGTTTGTAGACCCAGGTGTGACATCCTGGAACCCCAATATTCACCACGGTCATTTAATTAGGATATGTAAGACCTTGTGAGGTATCGTTCTAAAAGTCTCGATTTGTTAGACATTAATGTCTCATTGGATTTTATATGCTATTGTATGTGAAGTTTGGCTATGAATGTGTTAATGAAATATGTTGTGAGATTGGAAACACCCACAAGCAGCCTTTCAGGTACAACAGTAAAAAAGACCAACCAATGTTAATAGCTTATTGAGGAAATGCACACAAGCACAAGGATTACCCAGGAACTGTGTATAATAGAAACCTGTCAGAGATAGCATTACACAATGGGAACTGTTTGACCCAGGTCACAGCAAAAGAGCTTTCCAGCAAGTGGGAAGAAGATGTAAAAGGGGGACAATGACATCATGATGGGACCTCACTCTCCCTACAAACACACACTTGGAAACACCTGAGGGGCAAGGACTGAACTGTGGGAAGTGATGGTCCCAGGCTAGAGGGATTTTAAGCCTGTGTATGAAAAGCTCGGAAAGCCAAGCTGCAAAGTCAAGGTAGCTTGTGCCTTAAGAATCTGCCAGCCTGTTTATCACTCAGGGTGAGAATTTGCTAATTCATATCCTACCTATCTAGTGTGTTAAGCTCAGTTTGAGGTTTTGTTTATTTACTAAGGTAATCTGCTTTGATCTGTTTGTTATCATTTATAATCACTTAAAATCAAACTTTTGTAGTTAATAAACTTTTTTGTTTTGTCTAAAACCAGCGTGTGGGGAAATTATAACCTGGGGCAAAAAGCTGTTGCATCTCTCTCTCCACATTGAGGGAGGGAGCAAATTTTAGGTGCTTACACTATACAGTTTCCTGTGCAGTGCAAGACGGTATAACTTTGGGTTTACACTCCAGAGGGGAGTGAGTGCCTTAGCAACTGGGAGGTGCCTTAGCTGAGCCTTCCCAAGCAGAGCTGATCTCAGTGTCTGCGTGAGAAGCTGCAGGGTATGTGTCCCTATCTATGTGTATGCTGGCGAAAGAGGAGAGCTTGGCAACTTATCACAGCACCACAGTGTGAAATGGAGCCCAGACTGGTGGGTCAGGTGGGTTCAGTGGTACCCCAGTTCCAAGTGGCAGCCTGAGGGGAACCTATCATACTGGGCTCTGGGACGCACTTCCGCGGGTGTGTTTTTGCAGTGTAGACATACCCTAAGAATTGACAGCACACAAAAACTATTATTCTCTGACCCTGAGTGGTGATCCCTCCAGGCAGAGGAGGAGGAACAACAGTGTGGGAAAGCTTTCCTTTCCCAATGCAACTAAAAATATTTTAACAGTACTACAGTAAGAAACAACTCTGAAAATGATCATCAAGATTTGTGTTACTAAAGGTTTTCCTAATGTTTCAAACTATTAGAAGAAACCTTTCCAGGTAATGACAATACTTTCTTCCAGTGAAGAAATCATTCAAGGAGGAGTGTCTCTTAGAAAAGTAAGGGGACAGCCCAGGACCAAATTTTGGTGATATCCTTCAGAGTATACTCATGTATGTGTCTATATGCTGAAGGAAAAAGAATTCAGAAGTACTTTGCAGTAAAAAAATGTCAATAGCAATAGTTGTATTCACTGTTGTTGTAATCACTTTTATTGGACCAACTTCTGTTGGTGAGAGAGACAAGGTTTTGAGCTTACAGAGAGCTGAAGAAGAGCTTTGTAAGCTGTATAACCTTGAAAGTTTGTCTCTCTCACCAAAAGAAATTGGTCCAATAAAAAGATATTACCTCACCCCCCTTGTCTGTATAACAGCAATAGTGACAGATAAATGCTATTACTGTACATGTTTTTTTTACCTGACTGTGAAGCAGGTCGCGGTGTCCTGGGCTGCAGCTCTGCATTAGCTCCACTTGCCATCATAGAAGAGGAAACATTTCGACTCTGCGACATCATAACAGTTGTAGGATTGTTCATTCTTATTAACCCTGGACAATTAAAAATCATTATTTGTTAGATCTTAGATGCAGTTGGTCACATTACTGTACCTACAATGGATAAGACTGGTTTCAAAAGAAAAAGTTAGAATAGCATTATTAATTTGTAATTAAACAAAACATTTCTTTAAACAAAGAATTCTTCCCCAAGAAAAGACTCAAATTGGACTTACTTAACGAAAACGCCACTCATTTTACCCAGCCTATCAGTCTGAAAGTTTGCAAAGTAAGAAAATTCTCACTAGGAAGTATTTATAAAAAGAATATTTTGAAATACTATTGGAATTTCTGAACTTACTACTGGTGGCATCTACTGTGCTAAAAAAAAGTGATATCTGACTCAATGGCAATTTGAAAGCTTCACATGAGAAACTGAACAAGATGCTTTGCTACCAGAGTGAGGAGCGTGATATAAAAATAGATTAGATGAACTAATATTTCTTTAGGATGGAAACTTAACTGCCATAAACTTTTGATTAATTTTTAAGGTGCTTTATGGCTGTTAAGCCAATATTTTACTAAGATGGCAATTTAGTCTTTTACGTGTGGCTTCCATATTGACATTGATTTGCTTATCACTTTTTCCAGCAAGACGGTCACCTCCTTTAGTGTGTTCAGAAATACCAAAAGGTAATTCAAAGCATATTTTCATATGTACATAAATAAAACATTTAAGTTTAACTTATTGCTTTGGTACTGAATCAATAGAAAAAAAAAAATCAGTGGCATCCTAAATCTTACAGTGACTGAACTATTAACCAGCAATATATATAGTCCTCCTTTTATTTCTGGTGAGAAGCATTTCTTACCCTGAAAACTTCAGATTCTAGGGTAAACAGACAACTTTATTCCAAATGTATTAATTATTTTATCTCTTAAAAGAAAAATTAGCTTTAATTAAAGTAAAAATTTGAACTCAGAAGACCTTTGAAAAATTTGCAGCTTTTTTTTTGGTAATATTCAACCAAGTAATAATGTATAATGCACTTTTCACATTCAGAAAGCTGTACATTCTCAAAATACACCGTGCGGCGTATTCATACGCATTTTCTTTGTTACAAATGAGAGGCAAAAGAGGTAAAGTGACCTGCTCAAAGCTACACTCCAAATCAGTGGCAGAACGAGGATGAGAACTCAGGACCTGAGGAGTATAAATTCTAACCTCATTCCTCCAGATTCCCCATTGACAGAAATATTATTTTAAGTTCAGAATATGTTATTTCAAAGTTATTTCTTTCTTGAAGTCTTCTATCCTATTCAACCTCTCTGCAGAATGGATTTGTAGTGGGAATGGTAGATTCTTCATTTTTTCCTCACACAAGAAAAGGGGCCACAAGCATCACTGGCAGGCCCCCAGCCTCCAAAAAACAAACAAGGTTCAAGGAAAAAAGGGAATGGAGAATCAGTCTGACTTCCATGAGCCTGTGGCAAACATACTTTAGTTACAATAATGTACCTTGGATTTTTTTTCTGTGCTACACAGAGGTAAAAAAATCACTTATCGAAGTGAACTTCTGGGAAAGTATTCTGAATCCCACATATACAAATCTAGCTCCTAATCCCATAAAGCTTTCCCCATGTGCATAACTTTACACAAATGTAGTCCTATTGACTTGAACAGGACTACTCACTTGTAAGAAGTTACACATATACTCAAGACTCTAGAAAAGCATTTAGGAGATGGAGAGAAAAGGACCATGTGAAGAGAGATTTAGAGGAAAACCTTCATGGTTTCACTCAGGTAGGCTGAGATTTTCAAAAATGTCTATGGGAATTAGGCACCCAAATGAGGAGGTTACTCACCCTGTGCAGTAACTGATGTTCTTTGAGATGAATGTCCCTGTGGGTGCTCCACTCCAGGTGTTGGTGCATCCCTACGCCTTTGCTCGGAGATTTTTGCAGCAGTACTCGTACTGGCCATGCATGCGCAGAGCCTGCCCCCCCGCGCTCTGAGTATGTCTTAATAGTATGCATGTGTGGCTGGTCTCCTCAGTTCCTTCTCTACAACGGAGGCTACCTCAACTCAGAAGTGGAGCAGAGGAGGGTGGGTAGTGGAGCACCCATAGGGACACTCATCTTGAAGAATGTCAGTTACTGCACAGGGTGAGTAACCTCGTCTTCAAGAGAGATGTCCCTGTGGGTGCTCCACTCCAGGTGACTTAAAAGCAGCGTATCTCAAGGAGGTAGGGACTTCAGATCTGATAGGAATGCAGTAGATAATACAACTGAGCCCAATCATGTATCCGAGAGAGGGCCTTGAGTAAGGAAATAGCGTTTAACAAATGTGTGTTCAGAGGACCAAGTGGCCGCTTTACATATGTCAGCCAGGGGAACTTTGCGTAAGAAAGCTACAGAGGTAGCTACAGATCTAATGGAATGAGTTCTGATGGAGGCTGGAGGTGTAACTTGTTTTATCTGATAGCACAGTCGGATGCAGTCAGAGATCCAGTTTGAAAGTCTCTGGGTAGAAATAGGTGTCCCTTTGGAACGCTCCGCAATGGAGATAAAAAGTCTAGAAGAGCTTCTAAAAGGTTTGGTTCTATCCAAATAGAAGGACAAGGCCCTGTGTACATCTAACGTATGCACTGTGGCTTCGAAGGAGTTTGCATGTGGTTTCGGAAAGAAGGTCGGTGGGTGTATTGGCTCATTAATGTGGAATGAGGAATGAACTTTTGGAATAAATTTGGGGTGTAATCTAAAAGTAACCTTGTCCTTGAAAAATAGTGTATATGGTGGATCTTCCATAAGGGCTGCTATTTCTCCTGCCCTTCTGGCAGAGGTAATTGCCACTAAAAATGCTGTTTTCATAGAAAGGTGTAAAAGGGAGCAGGTGGCTAGGGGCTCAAATGGTTGTTAAGTTAGACATGATAATACTAAATGAAGGTCCCATGGAGGGGCAGGCAGTTTAATGTCTGGGTATAGGGTTTAGAGTCCCTTGAGGAAACGCTTTGTGATCGGATGAGCAAAGACAGAGGTATTGTCGATTCTGTCATGAAAGGTTGTAATAGCAGCTAAATGGACTCTGATGGAGCTGAAAGAAAGGCCAGATTGCTTAAGGTCCAATAGGTAGTCAAATATGAGTGGGAGAGGTACGGACATGGGAGAAAGTTGTTTAGCTGAACACCATTGTGTGAATTGCTTCCACTTTCAGAGATAGGTGGTGCGAGTAGATTGTGTTCTCCTCTGTAGGAGCACTCATTGAACTTAGTCAGAGCAAGCTAGTTCGTTTTGAGAGAATCATGTAGGTACCAGGCTTTGAGGTGAAGCATGGACAGACTGAGGTGAAGAAATCTCCCGTGTTGCTGTGATAAGAGGTTCAGAATGAGGGGCAATGAGATTGGTGGTCGAACTGACATTCTGGTGAGGAACGGAAACCACGGTTGTCTGGGCCACGACGGGGCAATCAAGATCACCATGGCACGATCTGTTCATATTTTTGTGAGAACTCTGTGGAGAACCAGTATAGGAGAGAAAGCGTAGAGTAAGTTCCGGTGCCATGGGACCATGAATGCGTCTCCCAGGGAATGTTTGCCAACTCCTGCTCTGGAGCAAAATTCGGGACATTTCATGTTTTTCACAGTTGCAAAAAGGTCTATGGTTGGGTGACCCCAAATGCAGAATATGCTGTGGATGATTGTCTCATTTATCTCCCATTCGTGATCCCAGGGAAAGTGTCTGCTTAATTCGTCCGCCATGGTATTCATAACTCCTGGAAGATAGGCGGCCGATATGCAGATGTTGTTCGCAAGGCACCAATTCCAGAGCTTCACAGCCTCTGTGCAGAGTGAGTGAGAGCGAGCTCCTCCCTGCCTGTTTACATAGAACATGCAGGCAATGTTGTCTGTCATTATAAGTACATGTTGATTACTGATTAGTGGGAGGAAGTGATGGCAGGCATTGCGTATGGCTTGAAGTTCTAGGACATTTACGTGCAGGGAGGTTTCGGTGGAAGACCATAGCCCCTGGACTGTGTGGTGAGACATGTGGGCGCCCCACCTTGTGAGGGATGCATCGGTAGTCATTATCAGGGATGGAGTGTCCTGGAGAAAGGGGGACTCCAGAGCAGAATTTGGAAGGAACTGTCCACCATAGTAGAGAGTCTTTGACTTGGAGGGGTATGGAGAGAGGCTTGTTTAGAGAGCGCACGTTTGGTTTGTAACCCGTGGCCAACCAAGCTTGGAAGCACCTCATGTACAGGCGTGCGTTTTGGACCACGAAAGTGCACAATGCCATGTGACCTAGTAGTTGTAGGCAGTCTCGGGCAGTTACCTGGGGACTGTTGCGAAGTTTTGTGGCCAGAAGTTTTATGGTGTTGAATCGGTCGGGTGGGAGAAATGCCAACCCCATTGGGGAATCGAGGTCCGCTCCTATAAACTCCAGGTGCTGGGTAGGATGTAATATGGATTTGTTTTTGTCTATTTGTAGGCCAAGAGATAGGAAACAATCGATGGTGAGTTGCGTGAATCGGAGAGCTCTGTCGAACGTCGAGGCTTTGAGGAGACAATCGTCGATGTAAGGAAATATTATGACCCCTTGTTTCCTTTGGTAGACAGTGACTACGGATAGGAGCTTGGATGAATTCAAACTGGAACAGGTTCAGAGATGGGGTACTAGGATGATCCAAGGAATGGAAAACCTGCCTTATAAAAGGAGACTCAAAGAGCTTGGCTTGTTTAGCCTAGCCAAAAGAAGGCTGCGGGGGGATATGCTTGCTCTATATAAATATATCAGCTCCAGCACTGGGATTATGGTGGGAAAGTAACCATCTTTGAACTTTTGCTTTTTGATAAAATTTGTTGACCCACCTGAGATCGAGGATCAGTTGCCATCCCCCAGTTTTCTTTTTTATTAAGAAATAATGGAATAAAAACTCTTCCCTCTGTGCTGTTCGGCACAAGTTCTACTGCTCCCACCTAAGGAGGAGATGTACTTCTTGGAAGAGTAGTGGCTCATGAGAGGGGTCCGTCCCTGAAGAGGGAGGGGGGGGGTGGGTGGGAGGCAAGGAGAGGAAAGGAATAGAGTAGCCCATTGTCACAAGCTCTATAACCCACTTGTCGGTGGTAATGCTGTGCCATTGGTGGGAGAATGGCCGTAGGCGGTGTCCAAAAATAGGGACATGGAATGTAAGCGCTGAAATGGGAACGTTGTTTTCTAGGTCCTCGACCAAAACTTCAAATCTGCTTATTAGTTGGAGGGGGTTGAGGCATTACCAAAGGATTGAGACGACTACTCTGATATCTGGGTCTCTGGCATTGCTGTTGTTGTTGTTGCTCCTGTGATTTATGGAAGTGCTGTGTATATGTGGGGTAGTGTGGATGGTGGTAAGGTTGAAATCTGTAGTGTCACCTTCTGGTCGTAGGGGTTTGGATTCCTAAGGACCTGAGCGTTGCCCTCAAGTCCTTCAGTGAATGAAGTACATCATTCGTGGTAGAAGCAAAGAGTTTGTCACCGTCAAAGGGAAGATCTTCAATGGTACTCTGGACCTCTCGTGGAAAGGAAGAGGAGAGCCATGAACCTCGGTGCATGACCACTGCTGTGGTGGTGTATTGGCTGCATCGAGGGCCGCTTGAAGAGCGGTACGTGATATGCTTTGTCCCTCAGAGACTAAAGCTGTGAATTGTTGCTTCTTTTCATCTGGAATGTCCTCAATAAAGTTCATGAACTTGTTATAGTTTTTGTGGTTATATTTTGCTAGAACTGCAGTATAATTAACAATACGAAACTGTAGCATTGAAGATGCATATACTTTACCTTCAAAGACGTCCAAGCATTTACTGTCTTTGTTGGATCGGGTGGAGTGGGAAAACTGCTGTTTGGCCCTTTGGTTGGCTTAGTCTACTACCAACGAGTTTGGCACTGGATGGGTAAAAAGGAATTCAGAGCCCTTAGAAAGGATGAAGTAATTGCGATCCACTCATTTACAGGTAAGTAGGCTTGTAGCAGGGGTCTGCCAGATGGCCTTAGCAGGTTCTAAAAGGGCTGCGTTGATTGATAATGCAACCCTAGAGGAAGAAGAGGGCTGTAGGATATCTGTTAGTTCATGCTCTTGTTCTGGGACCTCCTCCAAGTTAATTCTCAGCTCACTAGCAACTCTTTTAAAGAGGTCTTGAAATTGTGAGAAGTCATCTGAAGATGATGTGGGAGGGGGTCTACTGGAATAGGAGCAGGATGTGATTGATTCTGCAGTTGTGACAATGCTGCCTGGTGTCTTGTGTCAGTGGTAGCTACATCAGCTGGCGGTGCTAGGCAGGTGTCGCGCCTGGTCAAGGCAGAGTAGTGAGTGTGTTCGAGCATACCCTGCCCATGGGGCCCAATATTGCCACAGCGGTGGGAAAGGTATAGGTGATGCCATCCAGGGGTTCACACAACATGGGGCAGAATCTTGAGAGTAGGATGAGGTAATTTTTCTGTGACCTCTGTTGACAGGGGTCTGAGGATGGGAATCCTGATAGGGTGAAAAATCCCCTTGCGGTCCAGCTTCCTCATCACTGGAGGAAGGCTGTGCAGACCCTGAGGGCTTGGCTACATTGGCACTTTACAGCGCTGCAACTTTCGCGCTCAGGGGTGTGAAAAAACACCCCCCTGAGCGCTGCAAGATACAGCGCTGTAAAGTGTCAGTGTAATCAGGGCGGCAGCGCTGGGAGCGCGGCTCCCAGCGCTGCACGCTACACCCGAAAAGGATGTGGTTTACGTGCAGCTGCTCTGACTACATTCACACTTTGCAGCGCTGTCGCGGCAGCGCTTTGAAATTTCTAGTGTAGCCAAGCCCTCAGTCAGCCACTGGAGAGAAGTATGCATTCAGTATGGGTGACTGCAGGATAGGTGACATGAGGAGGTCTCTTGACTGAGTAAATTGCAGTGCTGAAGCTCCTGTGTGAGGTGAAGGCTGTGCAGGAGGAATCGGCTGAGAGGAAAAATTCCTCTGCACCAGTGTTTTGAGCCTTAACTCACTGCTGGTCAGCTCAGTGGGTGTCGGAGCCGGTGCCGGGAGATCAATATCAGCCTGGGGCGGGGTCAGGCAGGTCCTGATATGTTGGCACCCACGTCCGTCGCGGTGCTGAATGGTGCCAGAAGAAAGGCAGGCAACAGAAAGCCTGAAGCCTCGGCCCCGGAACTTCAAGTTGCTGCCACAGGCGGGTTTCATCCGGTGCCGGAGGAGCCCGGTGTGTCAAATGTACTCAAGTGTGGAAGCAGCGGGAGGGAGGCGGTAGACCTGCCCAGAGACAGCTTATCCCGCAGGATTTCCTTCATAGATAACCGAAGGTGCCCTCTTTTCAAAGTTTTTTTTGTGTTTCTTTGAGGCAGGGGGGCTGTGGCGGGTAGCAGAGCCGGAGTCAGTGCCTGGGTCTGAAGCTGACCCTAGGGATCTCTGAAGGAGGAGCAGTTTTAGTCTAAGCTCCCTATCCTTCCATGCCCTGGAACTAAGTTTGCAGCAGTGTGCACATTTTGGGGGGATGTGGGTGTCCCCCAAACATTTTATACATTTTGAGTGCCCATCTGACAGGGGGATAAACTCCTTGCAGGTAGAGCAGCGCTTAAAGCCAGGGAGCCCAGCATGTCAGAAGCGTCTACAGCTGACAGAAACAAAGGATTTTTTTTTTGATTTTTTTTTTAGAAAAGGGTAACTAACTACTACTAACAACAAACTAACTAACTAACTAGAAGGGTAATTTTATGAGAGGAAGAAAGCTCTTAGCGAGTCTGCTGAGCTCTGTCTCAGGCCGGGGACGGCAGAGAAGGAACTGAGGAGACCGGCCACACATGCATACTATTAAGGTATACTCAGAGCGGGGGGGCAGGCTCTGCGCCAGTACGAGTACTGCTGCAAAAATCTCCGAGCAAAGGCGCAGAGACGCACCAACACCTGGAGTGGAGCACCCACAGGGACATCTCTCGAAGAAGAACTCTAACTTTCAATGAGAAGTACATTAAGACCTAGGAAATGAACCTCAGAGATTTTCATAGTGGAAGTAATAAATATTCTATTTCACATTTTTTGTTAATTACAGTGATTTAACTACTCTTAAATTAACCAGATTTCCACCCATAATTTGCAATTTGTAAATTTCTTTTCCATTCATTCCAGTGGATAGCTACATTTCTCTTGTCCTAATCTACTGTACATGTGAAGGTCAATGAAAGCTCCCCATTTGCTAATTTTTTTTAAAGTTATATTAAATCCTATTTTAATTGTTTTTAAATGATTTACTTTGCTTTGTAATTAAATGCAACTATTAGAATACTTTATTACAGAACAATTTTCCTTTAACTTATTTAATAGTCAGACTTCCTACAATTTATAAGTTATACAGGCATGACAGGATAATGGATGGCATATATGCAGTTTTGCTTAAGCATACAACTTGGATGAGAAATAGTTCTCTATTACAACAATGTTAATATATAGAAAACCAGCCATACTAAAGTAGAAGTAAAACTGGGTGAATAATGCGCAAATTTATTGTGAGAATTTGTGCTAATTTTAATATGAATTCACTTTTCGGTGATCATGCACCTTTTGTATTCACTATCTGGACATTCACTTGAAATTTATTAGCATGGATGCTCATGAGAAATAACACACAAGTATTCACACACTGAATATTTTACATGGGATGGGACTCTGACAGCAGTGAAACTGGTATGCATATTGGAGTTACAACTCTGCTAGCAACTGTTGCTACGATCACTGAGGTTACATTATAAGCTTAGTAATAAATGTAACAACATGTAATACTAAATTTAACAAAACTGAACTTACCTTGGCCACCCTGGATGGAAAATCCTGTCTCCATTCGTATTGAATTGCCTGCTGCCATGGGCCCATTAATCCTGACATCTTGACTTCTATTTTGACCTAAAGCCAAGTTGATAGCACCTTCACCTGGAAGTAATATACAATCTATTAAGTTAAATTATATGCATGGGATGGGAGGGCAAGGGGGAGAAAGGAACCAACCTACAAAGCAGCATTTAAAGATGGTGTCAAATTTTGACGTGCTGCATGCACTTTGGAATATAGGGTGATTATGTAACACACACTACTCTTGCCAACTCTTCAGATATGCAGTCCATATATTGAACATTGAATTGTGGTCTTTAACATGAGAAGAAGAGAGCATCCTGAGACAAAAGGACTGAAGAGCTACGTGCCCTGGGTTTGAACCTTGCATGCTGTGCCCTTGGCTTGTTCTCGTAGGATCATCCAGGGGTGTAATTTTAATTATGAAAGCCACTGATTTTAAGAAGAAAGCTTCACCTCAGGCCTCAGACAACAGCATGAAAATATGCATTATTTTTAGAAGCTAAGGGCTAGTTGTAATAAGCCTCTGTCCCAAATCTGGACCTTAGCATCCAAAATCTGGGTGCTTAGCATGAACCTCCAAGCTTAATTACCAGCTTGGATCCTATCTCGCTGCCATCAATCAGGATTCTGAGTACCTGATAAACTCTCTGGTCTCCCCAAACCTTTCCCTGGGGGA
>NC_133782.1:26348497-26360014 GCF_003597395.2 Chelonoidis abingdonii | reverse complement strand
AAAAAAAAAAAGCTCTTCCCTCATAGCCGAGAGAAACAAACAGGCAGAACAAAGACAAAACACACCCAGAAGTTCCCTCCCTCACTTTGAAAAATCCGGTTTCTTGATTGGTCCTCTGGTCAGGTGTTTGGTTCCCTTTGTTAACCCTTTACAGGTAAAAGAAACATTAACCCTTAGCTATCTGTTTATGACACTAGTCTACATTAGAAGCACTACAGTGGCACCGATGCAGCTGCGCCACTGTACCACATCTGGTGAAGATGCTCTATGACGACAGGGGAGAGCTCTCCCCTTGACATAATAAAACCACCTCTACAAGACACAGTACCTATGTCGGTAGAAGATGCTCTCCTGCCGACAGCACTATCCACATCAGCGCTTAGGTTGGTGTAACTTACAGTGCTTATTCACACCCATGAGCAACATAAATTATACTGACATAAGTGGTAGTGTGTACAATCCCTTAGTAACATGTTGGTAATGACATTCAGAAAAACCTTCTACAGAATTCTAAACTCCTCAAAGTCAAGTAACTATTATATGTAAACTTATTCCTGAAGGAACAAAGGAAGTAAGTGTTGTGTCAATACAGCTATGGAAAAACAGACAGCTTCAGAAAACAAAAGAAGACATTTCTCTAAACTATGAAGTTGCAGAATGTCTGTGAAGCTCATTCTCAAGCACAAAAATTTCTTCTTATCAATACTGCAGTTTTAGCACATCCACAATTTTAGTACCTCTTAACAGCAGGTGTGACATACCTTCAATCTGAACAGAGAGAATTCCCAAGTCACGGAGCTGCTGGTTGTTGCTCTGAGCCAGAATTCGCAGCCGCTCTGCAGCTTCCCGGGGTATATTAAATGTAACACGTACACTGTTCCAGGGTTCTACCTTCTGCAATTTTAACTTGTTGGATTCTTAGTTAAAAGAAAAATAGAATGGAGTATTAAGTCATTTTTCAAACAATGTAATAGCATAGCAGAACAAAGATGAAAACCAAGCTACCTATTTGGCTTTCAAGATTGTCAATGGTTATTCCAATATGTGGAGATGGGGAATTTTTCCCATACAGCTGTGTAATCATGCTACCTGCCAAACCATACCAAAAGTCAACTTCATAGAGAACCAAACAGATGAAACCCAGTACACCATGGCCAACAAAGTAACTCAGAGAGGCTATCTGAAAATTAAAACTTTTTTGTGTAGACTGGTTTGGAAGGGTGTAACTATTCAAAATAAATGGTTATACGGAGAAGCTGAGTTCCAGACTGAGTCAGTTTTTCATTCCTGTAATAGTCTTCACTATATATGTGGCTCTGAAACTTATCAGTAGCATCTATGAAGAATACACATCCTTAACTTCAACTAACTTGCTTGACATTTTTTGTTATATTCAACCCATATTTAGACAGCATATACAACAAACATATGTAAAACCAACAGGTTTTTCAGAAAGCTAGCTACATTGAATCTATTCAGTCCCCTCTACATAGATCATCAATTATTGGAAACGTAATAGGTAGGAACCAGAATAGACATGTAAAAGGCAAATCATCCTGGATACATTTATTTAAATTGTACTTGTACAAAACATGTCACTCTGCAGTACATTAAAATCATCTAAAAATTATTCCTAATATAAATGTACAGATCTATAATTTTTAACCTGTTCAAGAAAGTCTATTTACAATTTGGGCCTATGGTAGCTGTTTCCCAATCACTTAATATTTCCCATAGTAAAAAAAGTCTTACTAAATTTGTTAACTATTTATTCCTTAATAACATATCACTTGTGAATGTAATAATCCATCACTACCAAGTGCTTTGTGTCTCAGTATCCTAGCCAAATGATTACTGTAATAGCAGAAACAAATCTCTATTGTCCTGTTTACCCTCTTTAGTACCTGCACACATTGTCTCAAGGATAAATTATTTAATCCTTCTTTTCACATTGATGTAAAGAACCAATTTTTCTGCCATATCCTTTTCTTTCATCAACAGTTCTTTATTGTTCTATCCTAGCAACAGCCTTACTGGATCTCATTTTGTACTTCTAAAAAGACATATTAACAATCTCATTACAGGTTTTAATATCCCTAGCTATTAGTGATTCATTTTCCCTTCTTGCCCTTCAAACACTATTTATCTTAGGTTCTTGTAAAGGTCTCACAAAGATGCAATTTACATCCCTTATACTTTCAAAGCTATATTTTGTTCTAAAATCACCTTAAACAATTTGCAACTCATTCACATTAATTTTAAAAGTTTTAGTTTCACGTAGAACCATGCATTTTTAAAACCAATTCCTTCACTTCTTTAGACTCTGAACAATGTTCATCAGCTCCACCATGAACAGTGGTAATTGATTTCACCGTGTAGATTCATCCTTTTATTCAATCCAGTTTACCAAATATAAGACAATTTAATTGTGTGTATGATTGAAATATTAATGCGTGTAATTTTATACCTGTAATTGTGTTTTTAAAGCACCTATTGCCACAGTTTATAATATATCCTATAACAGAGTGAGATTTGCGCAAATTAAATATAGATCCACCCTAGTGCTTACTAAAGCAAAGAAAAGACTTTCAATTCTCACTGAAGTTGATGGATCAGTTCCTAACTAAGGTACAGAATAAGGAGAAGAGATTAACATGAGGTGAAAAGGATGTGTTTTGGGCACTCTAGAATAAGTAGACCAATTACATTATAATTATTAATTACCCTACACTGTGGAAAAAGATCCATGATAACGCAGGAAATATTGAAAACTCTAACCCATAACCTAAATGGTCCAATATTCAAACACACAAAATTTACTATATGGAATAGAGGGGTCAATTCTTAATTCAAACATGTGGAGTGAGAAAAAGAACCTTCCACAGAATCTGAGACAGATTTCTGAGCGTCTACCCCCCCAGAGAATCTGAAAGGGTGTAGCCCAAAAACATTGCACAGGGGAAATGCATCTAGGAGAAAGAGCTTCTTACAATAAGGCTTGTCTTCATAGGAAAATAATACTGGTATAAAAAAAAGAGTCAGTTTAAACTGCTATAGCTATATGGGTATAGCTTCCTTATTTGGTTTATCTTATGTTGCTTGGGAAAAGGTTTAAGCCAAACCAAAAAATCCACTTATATTGGAATAAGAATGTCCACACAGGGGTTCATACCATTAAAAAACAAATTTAGGTTACAGCTTTATTTAATTATACCTGGTACAACTTGTAAAACTTTCTTGTTTAGACAAACCCAAAAAAGTGAGTAAAATTCTTTATACAGATCTTTTCTAGAGAACTAAAGTTCTCTAATAGCTGGAAAGAACCTTAAAAAAGTCATAGTAAGCCTGGTATCTGCAAAAAGTATGCATTAAAAACTATTTTAAAAGACTAAGAAATCACTGACAAAAATAGTGTAAGATCCTGACCAGTTTTCCAGACACACATAATTATCCAATCTCACTCTGGAATGGGAAAAAACAGCACATATCATGGACCAATTTGCTGGTCTTAATAATAGCCACATTAAAGGGAAGCTGTAGGAAGTTTTCAGCTGTGTACACAATTCCAGGGCAGCTCAGAAAATCTGTGGGTGCAGATAGGACATGGACCAAAATACTGTAAAACAAATATGTATGTAACTTTTGGTGAAAATAGTGTTAAAGAATTGACAATAGGATAGGGGAATTCAGTAAGTGGTAGGAAAAATGCTGAACTAATAATACAATCATAATGATATTAAGCAGCTAAAGAATTTCAGAACATGTTTTCGCTCTATGCTGCCTAGAGGAAAAGTACTGTAATTTTTTTTACAAAAAAAAACCCAATAATTTATTACAGTCTAGAGTACCTTAATTTAGAATATGATTTGTGTCAGAGAGAGAGAAGGAAACAGAAGTTGAAAAGTGACAAGAAAATGGATTACCCATGCGTAAAAGACTAGGTACATTCTTCAATATGATACCCAGTTTCTGTTTAAAGTCTTTGTCATCTACATTTCCTTTAAAAGCGACAAAGATGGTGGAACCTTCAGGAGTACCATCCTGTTTTAGGTCATCTTCCTCCAGTCTGGAGTCAAAATCCACCTCTAAGTCTTCCATAGTTGAGGAGTGCAAGGACGCGTAGGTTTCTTTTAAGTTAGGTAGATCATTCAAAACCATGACTATTTTCCAGCAATGCAAGCCAGTCAGACGTTAAGTAGATGCTTTGAAGGAAAAACATAAATAATAATAATAATGTACTGTAAAATAGGTACAATTGGGCATCTAAACCAAAATCATGATACATAATCTGCGCACTAGAAGTTATTTTCTAGAGGAACAAGGACAGGAAATTGCTGCTGTGTTACATTTCTTACAAGTGATCCCAGTGCAGATTATTCTAAAATACTGTGGTACAATATCAGAGTAGCAGCCGTGTTAGTCTGGATCAGACTAATCTGTATGCTCCAATATGTTTGTTAGTTTATAAGGTGCCACAAGACTTCTCTGTCGCTGTGGTACAATAGTAATTGTCTGTTGGTCCAACAGAAGATTATTTCACCCTCCTTGTCTCTTTAAAAGAAAGCAGAACTGGGAGAGAAGGAGAAGGAAAGCAGCCCTGAAGCTACTCAGAAGACCACCAATGGCCCCCATTACTGCCGGAGAAGTCACTGCTACTCCACTGTAGCACCATCACCAAGACTACCACACACACCAAAATCCTTAAGTTTGTTGTAATTGGACCAGTTTTTACAAACTTTTAGAACTAAATGGCAGTTCCAAATAATTGAGATGATTACCATGGTTTTTGTAAGTTACTTTTCTGTGTTCAGGAAGTCAATCAAATGTGATATATACTCTGCCTCCAAAGAGAATTGTCTGCTAGTCCTCTCTCGCATTTTGTATTTCTCAGCTGTCCTTTTCATAGACATGTTATTTACAGTTTATAACAAATGCCTGGTTCTAAAAGTTTTGGAAATTTTGTTATGATGGAGACTACCAAGACTACCACATACCATTTTGAGCAACAGATGGTAGGATACAGGTAGCAGCAGTAGAACTAAGGCAGCATACTTCCAATTTTTTTCCCTTCTCTCTCCCACCACAGATATTTAAAGCGTTAAAGAGGAGACATGAATCAGGCAGGAACAGTTATGGCAGACAGACAGAATGGTCCTTGCACTCTGATGTAACTTTTCTTAATTTTATGCAGTTATATATGTAGCACCAACAGTATGCTTTATAATTTTATACTGATATTGGCCCTCAAAAACTTCTGTTATGGCTAATACCTGTAATAAGATTTTCCTAAAGCATTATTGGAGGGGGACCAGCCAGTCTGATAAAGAAAACAAATACGGATTCAAATCTAGAGGCAACCATTGCAGAAGAGTTAAGTGTGAGTGTCAAGGTGTCCTTGTCAACAGAAATTTTCAGCAGTTCAAGGCACCTTGGAGAAGACTAATTACAAAAATAAAAGCAATAAATGCCAAATCAGAGAAGGCTCTAGAACTCTTTGAAACCCTGGCTGCTAAAGTCACAAAGAATACAGACAGAATAAAGTATCAGAGGGGTAGCCGTGTTAGTCTGGATCTGCGAAAGCAGCAGAGAATCCTGTGGCACCTTATAGACTAACAGAGGTTTTGGAGCGTGAGCTTTCGTGGGTGAATACCCACTTCGTCAGACGCAGGTAGTGGAAATTTCCAGGACAGGTATATATATGCTAGCAAGCAAGCAAGCAGAATAACGGAGGTTAGTTCATCAGAGGAGGTGAGGCCCTGTTTAGCAGTAAGGTGTAAAAACCAGGGAGGAGAAACTGGTCGGTAATTGGCAAGCCATTCACAGCTTTTTGTTTAGTCAGACTGATGTGTCAAATTTGCAAATGAACTGAAAGCTCAGCAGTTTCTCTTTGCAGTCAATGGTGCCTGAATTTTTTTGCCTGCAGATAGTGCACCTTAAGGTCTGCTATATGTGTGCCAGAGGTTGGAAGTGCTCTCACAGGTTTTGTATATTGCCATTTCCTGAAAATCGAATTTGTGTCCATTTAATCCTTTTCCGTAGGCTGTAACCCAGTTTGGCCTGATGTACATCAGCTAGAGGGGCATGCTGGCATATGGATGGCGTATATTACATTAGGGGACGTACAGGTGAGATGAAACCAAGTGATGGTGTGGCTGATCGGTTTAGTCCTATGGAATGGTTTCCGCTGGTGTACGAATATTGGGAAAGAAGTTGGCATCGAGGTTTGTTTGCATGGATGTCCTGACTGGGGAAGTTACTATGGGGCGTGTGCAGTTGCTGTGAGAATAAGTTTCAGGTTGGCAGGTTGTCTGTGGGCGAGGACTGGCCTGCCACCCAAGACCTGTGAAAGTGTGGGATCATTGTCCAGGATGGGTTGTAGATCCTGATGATTGCGTTGGAGGGTTTTACGCTGGGGGCTGTAATTGTGAATGGCCATGGGAGTCCGTTGGTTTCTCGGGTTTTGTCTTGCAGATGGAGGCTTCTGGAATCGTCGGCTCTGTTGACTGTTTTTCCTAATTTCCTCGTCGCGGTATTGAGTTTAGAGAATCGGCTGGTGAAGATTTTGGTAAGGGTGTTGTCTCTGTCTGGAGGGTTAGAGCAGAGTGCGGTTGACCGCTCAGGCTTGGCTGTAGACAAGGATCGTGATAGTACCCGGGAGGAAGCCTGGAGGCATGAAGGTTAGGCGTAGGTCGGGTAGGGTTTTCCGATATAGAGCTGGGTTGAACTTGTGACCCATCGCTTATTGCACGTGGTGTCTAAAAGTGGACCTCGCCGTGTAGACGGTCATGGCTGAGGTGAGGTGGATGAAGTTGTTGAAATCGCGTGGAAGTTTCTAGAGTCTCTTCCCATGGTCCAGATGATGAAAGATGTCATCATCATGTAGCGTGAGGGTAAGAAGGGGCTTGATGTGGATTAAGCGAGGAAGCGTTGTTGCAGTAAATAAAAAGGCCAAAAATAGAAAAAAAAAAAATTGGGCCCCCCCCCGCGTTATTGCTTGGGGGGGGGGGCCATTGCGGGTGCCCATAGCCAGTGCATGTTTACTGATCTGGAGGTATATATTGTCATCTAAAGCTTGAAAAAGTATTGTGTTGAGTATAAAGCAACAGAGCTCAGGCAGCAGATTGTGCTGTGCCATCATCAGAGATACTGTTCCTAACAGCTGTGTATTCCTGTCTGTGTTGTGGGGATGTTTTGTTAGAGAGCCCCTCTCTACATCCATGTGGCTAGGATTGGTTGTTGCCTGGGAGGTGACCAATGCGTGTAGTCTCAGGAGAATCAGTGGTGACTATGACTGTGAATGGTTGCCAATTACAGAATTCCAGTTCTTCCTCCCCTTGGTTTTTCACATACTGCTAGCCGCTAGAACAGGGCTTACCCTCCTGACTGAACTGAACCATCGTTTATCTTCTTGCTTGCTTGCTAGCATTTATATATATCGTGCCCTGAAATTTCCACTACCTGCTGTCTGGACGAAGTGGGTATTCACCCACAAAAGCTCACGCTCCAAAACCTCTGTTAGTCTATAAGGTGCCACAGGATTCCCAGACAGAATAAAGGAGCCAACTTTTCCACTGCCACCATTGAAAGCACACAGAGGCTGCCAACAAGAAAATAACCCACCAGGAGACCCAATATCAGGGACTGCAAGGCAAACAAGCTGATCTTGAAAATCGTAGCCATCATAAAATCAGGATTGCTGGTCTGCCAGAGAAAACTCAAGGGAGTTGGTTCACAGAATTCTTCAGAACTTGAAGTACTCAAGTTGGCCTGTAACGGTAACCAGTTAAAAATTAATTCACTGTCATCCCAGTACCAGAAAAAGGAGAGCACCTACTATTGATCCCTATGCATTACTTTGCAGACAAAATGCTTGTGATTAGACAGTGCCAGGAAACTGTAAAATTTTAAAACATTCCCTAAATAGTTAGTTAGCTCTCCAGTATTTTTAATATGGTGATAGAATGAAATGGCAAGGTTTTAACCAAGCCAAAGGCAATCTCGGGATTCCAAAATGGAATATGTACTCCTTTACCCGGGAGTCATAGCAAAAGACATAGCGAACGGAAGTCCACAATCATCTTCTTTCCTAACAAAGTTGACCCTTTGGCTAGCTACGCTGATCTATGAACAGGTGAAATTTGAACCATCCTTCTTTAAAACTACAATACACATATGTGGATTTGGCAAAGATCTTCGGATTCCTGACAGAACTAGAACCTATGTGGGTCCTTAATGCCTGGTTTTGGGTGGCTGACATTCTACTAATTCTTGTTAAATGTTCCTGATATTTTTATTTTATGGAATTTGTAGCACCAGCAATAAACCCTACTGGGATACAGTTAGGTCACTCCAGTAATCTAAGAGCTTGTCTAAATGGCAAGGTAAAGCTCATTAGAGGGATGTGATTTGTAAATTGCTCTAATATGCTAAGCTCTGACTGTCCTCGACAGACCGTGTTGGCACAAACTAAAAGGTACCTAGATCATGCCAACAAGTTCTACATGGAGCAGTTACCACGCAGCACATTACAGCACTTGACAAATCACACTCTTCTAATGTGCTTTGACCAGTTAAGAGGACTCAATTCATGAGAGTCATTGTCAGTAACAGATGAAATTTCCTAACATAGACAGGATTGTAAGGAACACACAATTTCAAGGCTAATACGATATTCAGAAGCTATCAAAACCTTTATAGCTCAGAACTGCAGACTTCAGGTCAGGATATATATCAGTTTTTGGTAGCAGTCCAGTCCTTTACCCTGCATGAAAACCACAGGGCAGAGCTCAAAGGTCATTTCCTTCCTCTCCTTCCCTCCCTCCTCCAAAAAAGTGGGGGGGGGGGGAATGAGTTGACCCCTTCCTTAAAAAGGAAAGAAAAACCCACCACCATCTGGAAAAGCTTTCTAAAAACATAAGATGAGCTTGGACTTCTGCTTTATTATGTATATATTTAAAATACACACAACAAACTGTTAAAGCTGTAAAGTCCAGCACTCAGACATTAGGACTGCCAGAATTAAGATTGTACCTTGGTTCACGCCCTTTGGGTGGCTACATTAAGATGCAATCTTTAATTACATAATCGCATACTAATTTTACTGTAGATCCTCTGCCTCATTCACTGCACAGGGTTGAGGGTGTTCAGTGAAATCTTGTTCTGAAAACAGAATGATTAATGTCTTCATGGTCTTTTCCATGGTGCTCATCACTACAGTACCAGAGTGCTTCACAAACATTAATGAATTTATTTTCACAACACCCTTGTGAAGTGAGTTATTATATTACCATTTTACAGATAAGGAACTGAGGCACAGATCAATTAACGTCATAATGTCAACTAATTTTGAGCGCTCAATTAGGATCTGACTTTTCAAAATACTCAGCATTATATATGGTTAAAGAACAGCTCCCATTGACTTCAGTTGCAGCTGAGTGTGTAAGTCAGGCACTCAGAAAATGAGGAATACACATACAGTGCCCACTTGTGAAAAGTCTGCTTTCACTAGAATCACATAGGAACTCTGGTAGAGGCAGGAATAGAATCCAGTTCTTCAAGGCAGCATTTAATTGCTGGAACCATGAGACCATCCTCTCTCTTCCTGCAGTCCCCTACTTCATTTGCTACACATCTTTCAGCTTCTGCAGCAAACAAAGCAGGAGGCCTAAAGACGACATCCTCTTTCAATACAGATCCTTGATTCATCCCCAGAGCAGGCCCATTCTATGCATTGAATGAGGCAGGGGGCTATATGATCATGTAATTAAAGACTTTATCATAATGCATACTTACAAGAGAACTGAATTAAGAATGCACAGGCAACTGTGGGTCTACCATTTTTTAACTTTGCAACCTTAATGTTATTTCAATATAGGTGTGTGCATGTGTGTGTTACAATATGCACACATATGTAGGTCTTGTTTATACTATTCTTCCTGGAAGACTCTGTAGACAGACAATCAAATGCTGAGGACCAGTAGGATGACAACTCAAGTATTAAAGGAGTGAGGAAACCAAACCCTGAGCAATTAAGAGAAGAGATTTTTAGTTACTGTTTAAAAATGTGTTTTTTGTTTTATTGCATGTTTTTGTTTTGTTTACACCTATTAAACTGACTAAATGCCCAAATAAACTTCTGGGGGAAAAGATCTCTAGAATTCAGTACAACTGCCTTAAATTAAGACTTGAGAAAGCCCCACTACCTTTCTCTTCACCTACAGCAAGGAAGTCAGACATGATATTGCGATAGAAAAAGAAAAAGGAAAGCATTTAAAAAAAACAACTTTCAAGCCTTCTTAGTACTCATGAAGAAGCAAATAAATAAAATAAAGACAAAACCCCAATGTTTCTTCTTTGCAAATCTCTTTCAATAGGCAAACAGGAAGAGGTGTTGGAGGTATTACAATGATGTGGCAACCAAAGTGTGGTGGTATTCAGTCAGTATTATACAACATACAGAACTCATTCTATTCTAAATAGCTCTTTAATCCTGTGATTTCTGTTTCAGTCTCTCCCATTATATCTGAAGCAGCAATCTTTCACAGACTGTGGGTCAAACAGACTCATGGCCCTTTTAAATAGTGATATTAGAATATTCAGAAGAATGCTGCAGCTCAAATTGCAATCCATCACAGGGCCGCCCAGAGGATTCGGGGGCCTGAGACAAAGCAATTTTGGGGGCCTCTTCCATAAAAAAATTGCAATACTATATTCTCGTGAGGGCCCCTGCAGGGCCCAGGTAAAGTGACCCACTTACTCCCCCGCCACAGGTGGCCCTGGGAAAAATAAACCTTTGGCATCTCAGCACAAACCCAGTTTTAAGAAAACATCTTTACAAGGTATCACTGGTTCTCAGCATCAGCTAGTACTAAAATGCACTAAAGATCATTAAAAGGGTTGGACAAATATTTTCCGTCAAAACTTTTTCTGGATCGAAAACTAGGGGTTTTTAAAAAGCAGAAAAAAAATCATGGACAATGTCTGCTTTTCTTCAAGATTTGTTGTGTTGTTTTTTTTTTTTAATTTAAAAGCTGAAATTAGTCTGTCAAAACCTGAATATGGTTTGGGGTTTCAGAAGTGTGTGGCCAAATATTTGCTGCTTGCTGTGTTTGATTGTTTAAAGAAACAATAAAAAAAATTGTACTTAAAAAAAATCCAAAACTTTTGAACCACCACAGCTTGTGACCAAACGCCTGAGCCCATCCAGTCAGAGATTTTTCCAGGTTTCTGATACTCTGCTGGCTTTCTTGATGCATATCTGTCTTCATAACTTTGGGTTCATTTAGCTTAGAACATAAGAACAGCCATACTGGGTCAAACCAAAGGTCTATCCAGCTCAGTATCCTGTCTACCGACAATGCCCATTGCCAAATGCCCCAGAGGGAGTGAACCTAACAGATAATGATCAAGTGATCTCTCTCCTGCCATCCATCTCCACCCTCTGACAAACAGAGGCTAGGGACACCATTCCTTACCCAACCTGGCTAAAAGCCATCAATGGACTTAACCTCCATGCAT
>NC_133782.1:26332181-26347391 GCF_003597395.2 Chelonoidis abingdonii | reverse complement strand
GGCTGAGAGCTCCAGCAGGGCCTGAGCTCCCAGCCCCACACCCTTACCATGAGGCTCTGAGCGGGGTGGAGCTCAGGCCTCACTGGAGCTCGCAGCCCCGCCCCCTTACCACACGGCTCTGAGTAGGGCGGAGCTCAGGCCCCACCGGAGACATGCTGCAGCTGTTCAAGGAATCTCCTGGATGTACTGAGGCTCTGGGAGAGGGGCAGGGTCAGGACGGGAGTCTCAGCCACTCTCTTGGGGGCCCCTGTGGAGCCCGGGGCAAATTGCCCCACTTGCTCTCCCCCTCTCGGTGGCCCTGATCCATCATCCTGATCTTAATATGACTTGTTAAAGATTTGTTAAAATTAGGGGTGCCAAGTGATTAAAAAAATTAATTGTGATTAACTGCACTGTTAAGCAACAATAGAATACCATTTATTTAAATATTTTTGGATGTTTTCTACATTTTCAAATCTTTTTATTTCAATAATAACAGAATACAAAGTGTAGAGAGCTCACTTTATATTTTTATTACATATATTTGCACTATAAAAAACAAAAGAAATAGTATTTCAATTCACCTAACACAAATACAGTAGTGCGATCTCTTTAACATGAAAACTGAACTTACAAATGTAGAGTTATGTAATTATGGACAAAAAACCCTGCATTCAAAAACAAAACAATGTAAAACTTTAGAACCTACAAATCCACTCAGTTCTACTTCTTGTTCAGCCAATCGCTCAGACAAACAAGTTTGTTTACATTTGCAGAAAATAATCCTGCCCGTTTCTTGCTCACAGTGTCACCTGAAAGTGAGAACGTGTGTTCTCATGGCACTGTTGTAGCGGGCATCACAAGATATTTAATGCCAGATGCGCTAAAGAGTCATATGCCCCTTCATGCTTCAACCACCACTCCAGAGGATATGTATCCATGCTGATGACAGGTTCTGTTCAATAACAATCCAAAGCAATGCGGATCGACGCATGTTTATTTCATCATCTGAGTCAGATGCCACCAGCAGAAGGTTGATTTTCTTTTTTAGTTGTTCAGGTTCTATAGCTTACACATGAGAGTGGTGCTCTTTTAAGATTTCTGAAAGCATGCTATACACCTCATCCCTCTCAGATTTTGGAAGGCATTTCAGATTCTTAAACTTGGGTTGAGTGCTGTAGCTATCTTTAGAAATCTCACATTGGTACCTTCTTCGCATTTGTCAAATTTGCAGCAAAAGTGTTCTTAAAATGAACATGTCCTGAGGGTATGTCTACACTACGGGATTATTCTGATTTTACATAAACCGGTTTTGTAAAACAAATTGTATAAAGTCGAGTGCACGCAGCCACACTAAGCACATTAATTCGGCGGTGTGCATCCATGTACCGAGGCTAGCATCGATTTCCGGAGCGTTGCACTGTGGGTACCTATCTCGTAGCTATCTCATAGTTGCTGCACTCTCCCCCACCCACTGGAATTCTGGGTTGAAATCCCAATGCATGATGGTGCAAAAAAACAGTGTCACGGGTGATTCTGGGTAAATGTCGTCACTCATTCCTTCCTCCGTGAAAACAATGGCAGACCATCATTTCGTGCCCTTTTCCCCTGGATTGCCCTGGCAGAGGCCGACGCCTTAGATTGAAAAAAGTCAAGAAACGGATTTTTCCCCTTTTCTTTCACAAGGGGAGGGAGGGGGGTAAATTGACAAGATATATCCCTGGAAACCACCCGGACAATGTTTTGACCATACAGGCATAGTGGAAGCTCAGCCAAGAATGCAATGCTATTTCGGGACTGTGGCGGACTGTGGGATAGCTGGAGTCCTCAGTACCCCCTCCCTCCCTCCATTGAGCGTTTCCATTTGATTCTTTGGCTTTTCTGTTTAGTGTCACACAGCACTGCTGCTTGTAGACTCTGTATTTTTTTCAAATGCTTTGGCATTTCGTCTTCTGTAAACGGAGCTCTGATAGAACAGATGTTGTCTCCCCATACAGCGATCAGATCCAGTATCTCTCCCGTACGGTCCATACTGGAGCTCTTTTTGGATTTGGGACTGCATGGCCACCCGTGCTGATCAGAGCTCCACCACTGGGCAAACAGGAAATGAAATTCAAAAGTTCGCAGGGGCTTTTCCTGTCTACCTGGCCAGTGCATCCGAGTTCAGGATTGCTGTCCAGAGCGGTCACAATGGTGCACTGTGGGATACCGCCCGGAGGCCCAATACCGTCAATTTGTGGCCACACTAAACCTAATTCAGATTATGTAATACCGATTTCAGCGCTAAACTTCCTCTCGTCGGGGGAGTACAGACACCGCGTTTAAGAGCCCTTTCATACGATATAAAGGGGCCTCGTTCTGTGGACGGGTGCAGCTGTTAATTGGTTTAATGCTTGATTAAACTTCGGTTTAAACGCGCCAGGTAGGACCAGGCCTGATCATCTCCTGAGACTGCTATAACATGAAAACTTGGCAGAACTAGTTTGGGTAGAACACAGCCGGAGACATACAATTCCCAAAAGAGTCCAATCACAAATTTAGATTAACACTTAAAAAAAAAAAAAAAAAGCATTATCAGCATGGAGCATGTTCCTCTGGATGGTTGACCAAGCATGAAGGGGCATATGATGGTTTAGCATTCTAACAATACATACCTTGCAATGCCAGCTCCAAGTGGCATAGTGGAACGTCTGTTCTCACTTTCTTTGGTGACATTTGTTAACAAGAGTGAGGCAATATTATTCCCCGATAAATGTAAACAAACTTGTTTGCCTGACCGATTGCCTGAACAAGAATAGGACTGAGTGTGGACTTGGTGGTTGCTGAGGTTTTGCATTGTTTTGTTTGCTCTGTAACACCACACACAAAAGTCAACATTTGTAAGTTCAACTTCTGATGATAAAGAGATTGAACTACAGTAACTTATAGGAGGTGAATTGAAAAATACTGTTTCTTTTGTTTATCATTTTGCAGTGCAAATATTTATAATAAAAAATAATAGAGTGAGCAGTGCACAGTCCGCATTCTGTGTTGTAACTGAAATCAATATATTTGAAAATGTAGAAAAACATCCAAAATATCCAATAAATTTCAATTGGTATACTATCGTTTAACAGTGTGATTAAAACTGTGATTAATAGCAATTAATTTTTTTATCACGATTAATTTTTTTGAGGTAATCGCATGAGTTAACTGCAATTAATCGAAAGCCCTAGTTAAAATTAGAAGCACAGTAGACATAACCCTTCACAGGTGCTAATATAATATAGTTTACTAAATCTGAAAGGATCACAGGCATTGTTTCACTTGACAACGAAAGCCTTTGATCATGCTGAATGGCGTTTTGAGCTTTTCTTTACATTTGGGTTGTGTTCTAAGACTACACCTACATTGTACCACAGTGCAGACTATGAGGTGTGAGTTGCAGAGGGTACTAAAGGGTTGTGCGCTAACTGCCGCTTGTGGACACTACTCACGCAAAGTAAAAGGTACCTGGTTTGCATTAATGTAATCCTGTTGGAAAGAGAAAGAACATGACTGTTCCACTGAGGATAAATGTGGGCCAGAGGCTGTAGTCCAGTGATTAGGGCACCCACATGGGAGGTAGGAGACCCAGGGTCCACTCCTCTTCCTCCAATCACTCTTTCATTATTTTTCCACAGTGGAACCAACAGGAGAGATTGAGGGAGCCCCACATCAGAGTATTTCACAGCTCGGTAGTTAGAACACTCTCTTGAGTGGTAGGAGACCCCTGTTCAATTTTCTCCCCCAGCAGGGAGCGGAGACTTGATCTTGGGTCTCAGATATCCCAGGTGGGTGCTCTAGCCACTGGCCTAAAAAGTTAGAAAGTGGGTACCACCACCACTTCCTTCTCCTCTTCTGGAGGATTTCTGTGGATTGAGGCAGGTGCCTAACTCATTCCTGCAAGAAACTATTTAGGCCCCTAAGCTGCCTGATTCCAGGAGAGGGGTTCCCACTTGTGGATTGCTAAAGAGAGATAAGCATGGAAGCCTGACAGCAGGGAGTTGCCTACATCTGAGAGAGGGAGGGGGCTTAGCACAAACCCCATTGTCAGTACCTCCCATTGGCTAGCTTAGGCGGCTCACACTCTGTAAACTGACTTGTTTGGATTACATTCTACAATGCCTTTCTCTCTCCTTTCATTGCATAGGAAGCCTAGGTGCCTAACTCAGATTTTGTGGATTGCACTGTTGTTCCTGTGATACTCTAGACACCTAAAAGCTGTATAAGTTACACGCTGTGATACTCAGCGTTGTAATGCCCAAGTTCCTTCCTAAGCCCCACCCTCACTACCTAAGTCTACAAAACACCACCACCACCACGACACTTAGACAACAGAGGTCCATAGCACTGAGTGTCCATGACCACATTGAACAACTTTATTCCAGGCATCTATCCACAGTGTTATAAAACACCTACTCTATTAAAACTTTTGCCATATTGCATCATTTGGCACAAGTCCTGTAAAAACTTTGAAAAAGCAAACTGCAGTCTGCTGTGTATTAACATTACATGCACAGAAAGCAGAGGCGATAAGGAACCAATGTTATAATGCATAAAAATCCCTGAAAAGAAATAAACTCAAATATATACTAGATTTCACTTTAGGAAAAAATGTTAATGAGTGTTTCATTTCGGTAATCTACACAAACTGTTACTTACTGAGCTCTAACCTTTGCTCCCCATGGCAACAGGGACTGGGAACATCATGCAGGCAGCACAACCCTTCTGACTGAAAGGGGGGTGTACAGGTACATACTTCATGTTAATCACTAGTAACCCTATGTGGCAGACTGAAAAAGCAGCTCCAGAGAGAGCAGATTCCTGATGTCCACTTCAAAAATGAAGTCACTGTGACCAAGGGCCATTGAGTTGAAAAGAGGTTGTTATTTTAAGAATGGAAAACAGGAGACCTCCAAAAGCCACACATACTCTTTTACTTACCAAGATGATCCCCCTAAGACTTCCTTAGTTTATGTCATTTATGCAGCTCTTTGTTAACCCCAGACTAGTAAGCATTTTTAAACAAAGTATCCTCCAGCAGTGCTCAAGGGAAAACCCTGAAAGAAAAACAAAACAAAAGTAGTCCTCTATGTGATACAAATCTATCCCAAAACAGTCAGTGTTTTCAGTGGGGAAAAAAATTTAAATAATAAACACTGAAATATTTTGCTGCAAAAACCAAACTGTATACCACTTGTATTTATAATACAAAGTATTTTGTAGGTGGTAGGAACATAATTATTGTGCTGATATTAGAATATAAATGGTTACAAGTCATAAAAACTGAAACTCAGTATTGGGTCAATTTCAGGATACTCTCTAGGAAAATTCCATGCCTGCCTCTACTGTTCCTCTGGAATTGCACGCTAGGGAGGATGACCCCAAAAACAGAAACTGGGGAAGGGGTAAGAAGAAACTGAAAGCTCAGAAAGGTGGAGCTTCAAGTTTATATGACATCTACTAGCCAGATACCAATACAAAATAGGATCCAGAGATACCACCAAAGCAGAAAACCCAACAGTGTCTCCTTCCCAGCAGCTGGTGGTAGCGAGATAGGAATCTCACCAGAACACTGCCCTTGGAATTCGCTAGTGGAGCTCTGGTCTCCCTTCCTATCTTTCATATGTATCTTTGAGCACTCCCTCTGGTAGATGTCTAGTAAATTTTTCAAGCCCTGCATATTTAGAAAAATTAGTCAAAAAACACTGGAGAAGTTACATCACCTCCCAGACCAAAAGGGTATTAGGGCTGTCGATTAATCGCAGTTAACTCACGCGATTAACTAAAAAAATTAAACAGGATTAATCGCAGTTTTAATCACACTGTTAAACAACAGAATACCAACTGAAATTTTTTTAGATTTTAGTTACAACACAGAATACAAAGTATACACTACTCACTCTATATTATTTTTTATTACAAATATTTGCACTGTAAAATGATAAAAGAAACCATATTTTTCAATTCACCTCATACAGGTACTGTAGTGCAACCTTTTTATCGTGAAAGTTGAACTTACCAAATGTTGATTTTTTTTTTTGTGTTACATAACTACACTCAAAAACAAAACAATGCAAAACTTCAGCACCTACAAGTCCACTCAGTCCTACTTCTTGTCCAGGCAATTGCTCAGACAAACAAGTTTGTTAACATTTACAGTAGATAATGCTGCCCACTTCTTATTTACAATGTCACCAGAAAGTGAGAAAAGGCATTTGCATGGTACTGTTGTAGTCAGCATTGCAAGGTATTTGTGCGCCAGATATGCTAAACCTTCGTAGGCCCCTTCATGCTTTGGCCACCATCCAGAGGACATGCTTCCATGCTGATGACACTCATTAAAAAAATAATGTGCTCATTAAATTTGTAACTGAACTCCTTAAGGGAGAACTGTATGTCCCCCGTTCTGTTTTACCTGCATTCTGCCATATATTTCAGGTTACAGCGGTCTCGGATGATGACCCAGCACATGTTTATTTTAAGAACACTTTCACTGCAGATTTGACAAAACACAAAGAAAGTACCAATGTGAGATTTCTAAAGATAGCTACAGCACTCGACCCCAGGTTTAAGAATCTGAAGTGCCTTCCAAAATCTGAGAGGGACAAAGTGTGGAGCATATTTTCAGAAGTCTTAAAAGAGCAACACTCCAATGTGGAAACTACAGAACCCAAACCACCAAAAAAAAGAAAATCAACCTTCTGCTGGTGGCATCTGACTCAGATAATGAAAATGAACATGCATTCAGTCCACTGCACTGCTTTGGATCATTATCGAGCAGAACCCATCATCAGCATGGACACATGTCCTCTGGAATGGTGGTTGAAGCATGAAGGGACATATGAATCTTTAGCGCATCTGGCACATAAATATCAAATATCTTGTGACGCCGGCTACAACAGGGCCATATGAATGCCTGTTCTCACTTTCAGGTGACACTGTAAACAAGAAGCGGGCAACTTCACCTCCTGCAAATGTAAACAACCTTGTTTGTCTGAGCGATTGGCTGAACAAGAAATAGGACTGAGTGGGTGCTAAAGTTTTGCATTGTTTTATTTTTGAATTAAGTAATTTTTTGTACATAATTTTACATTTGTAAGTTCAACTTTCATGATAAATAGATTGCATTATAGTACTTGAATTAGGTGAATTGAAAAATACTATTTATTTTGTTTTTTACGATGCGAATATTTGTAATCAGAAAAATATAAAGTGAGCACTGTACACTTTGTATTCTATCTTGTAATTTAAATCAATATAATTGAAAATGTAGAAAACATCCCAAAATATTTAAATAAATGGCATTCTATTATTAACAGTGTGATTAATCGCAATTAATTTTTTTAATTGTTTAACATTACATCCAGGGCTGTCAAACACAAATTAAGACTTGAGTGGCAAAAATCAACAGCGTCTCCAGTTACATTAGGACAGACAGACCTCTCTAAACCTATGTCTGGATATCAATCTGACAGGCAGAAACAAATGGCTTTGGCTGAAAGAGGGTTATCCTGTATGGAAGATTTCAGTGTTCCGTAGCTAAATTTAAGGTCAGACTAATACTGTTTTCCATAGTAGTCATTGTTAGCACATTGTTATTTGCTGATTTTTCTCTGTAAAATGAAAAGAATTTTTTCTTTTCATTTTTCTGTAAAATGAAAGAATATTTTAGTAACCATTTAAGTCTAAAAGAAACGGATCCTGGAACTATAACGTGGATCAGTTACTGAGGATGCCGCAGAGAGAAAACCTGATCCCTGACCTAAGGGGACACAGAGCCAGGATTAAGTAACAGCTTAGATAGAAGGTCACATGCATAAAGACTGGTCTCTCTCCCCAAATAGTGCGGTAAGAGGGATGGCCAGAGACACTGTGAGACAGTGAAATAACCTTAAAGATCTTAGGTAGAATTATGATACACATTTGAGAGAAGTGTCGTTGATTTTAACACACATGAATATTAGATGTAATTGATAACTTGCCAGGAATTTGCTATGTGAACTGCAGAGGCTGAGGTGAATTGGTATGAAGTTCCCACAGTGGAAGTTTTACACTTCCCCCGTATGCCTAGCATTAATGGTATAAGCCACCATGGCTATACTTAACTTAAAATAATAGGAAAAAATAAGTTCTTGGCGACCATCCAGAAGTTAATGGCTACAATTAAAATTATAATAACGTTTAGAGTTTGTAGCAATAAATATAAAACAAGTTTGAGAACTGTTAACTGTTTATATTATTCAGCCAACAGCTCTTCCCATAATGCTGAAACAATAAAATCTGTTGAAAAAAATCTTTCTTCTACATTTCCACAACATGCGAAAATGCAATTTGTTAGGAAGTAGATCAGGGATCACCAATTTGTGGCCCCAGAGCCGCATGCGGCTCTTCTGAGGTTAATATGCGGCTCCTTGTATAGGGCTGGAGCTACAGGCGCCAACTTTAAAGTGTGCCGGGGAGTGCTCACTGCTCCATCCCTGGCTCTGCCATAGGCCCTATCCCCACTTCACCCCTTCCCAGCCCCTCCCCTGAGCCTACTATGCCCTCGCTCCTCCTACTCCCCCTCAGAGCCTCCTGCACACTGTGGGAGGCATGGGGAGGCGCTGATCAGTGGGGCTGCCAGCAGGTGCTGGGGGGGGAGATGATGGGAGTTGCTGACGTATTACTGTGGCTCTTTAGCAATGTACATTGGTGAAGTCTGGCTCCTTCTTAGGAGCAGGCTGGCCACCCCTGATGTAGATGACCTTGGGTATGAGGCATATTGATATGCTTTAATGGAATTTTATTATGTTTCATGGTGTATTTATTTGTTAAAATTCCATAAACTTCATTGAAATTCACTGAAAAGAGTGATTCTAGATGATGTCCCTTGACATAGTTCCATCACTGGAGACATTCTAACTTTTATTGTACATAAAGCCAACTGATCAGCTCTCCAGGCATGACTGAAAAATAAGGAAGAGAGGACCTAACTTTGGAAACAAATTCCAATTGCAACTAATTGGTTACCTAAAAAGATGAATATTTTCATAGGTTAGATCCAAATAAAGGGAGATTCCCCGCTGCCCTACCCTGCCAATTTGTTACAAATTAATTTAAAAAAAAGTGTCACCACTATTCGTGGAACTGGCATCCTGTAAAATTTAATAACTGAGTGGTGAATAACAATTAGCCAAATTGTTAGTGTCATGTGAAAGAGAACATTTCCATTTGGAAACAATATAAATTCAATTTTCTGTTCCAGAAGAAAGCCAGAGTTTTATAGTAATGCAGTATTTCATTAAGATACACAGGCACACTCAAACAATCATTAAATATACACAATGAAATAATCAGTTAATTAAAATTACATGTATTTTTCTGATAATAAACTGTGCTTTAGTTTGCTTTTCCAAGCGCAGCTAAGAAACTAATTTTTAATTATGGTGAGACAGTCCATAGTCAATGTTGTGACAAGCTTTCTACTGAAAGGTCACTTTACCCACAACTAAACTGATTTGGCTCAAGGTTCTCATAATTACTTCTGCCAGAAAAGTCTTGGTAGTATTTATAAAATTTGGGTGTAATCAGACCAGGAATTCATGTTTTGAAATTAAGAAGTTTTAACTGAAAGCTTTTTTGCCAACTACTAAGAACAACTTGGCTGAAGAACTCCAAATCTAATTTATTCTGCTGTCCCCGCTGTTAAAGTATTCTTTGAACAAGTCTGCAAAAGTCCAGAAATTCTAGAGTAGTCCATGTTTTAAAGTAGGAAAATACAGCATTAAGGTACTATAAACAATTTTAACATTAAAGCCTCTGCATGAGACTGACAAATCCAATTGCCAGCAGCAACTAAGAGAATTTTCCCTGACAAGAAGGCATGTCAATTTTTGCACAATGCTAGCTATCATTTTTAAATATATGTATTTTTAACCTTCAAAATTAAGATCTTTTTGTACCTGAGCCGACACACTGATGTGTTCCTGATTCTGCAAACAACACTAGTGTCTTTAGCTGCTTCAGCTTTGTCAAACAGAAGCAGGGTGAAATTAGCAAGACTCCTTTTAGTGTCACTGGTGCTATTAAGAAACCTGTGATCAGCTGTGAAGCTGAGAAGAATCATGTCAATTTCATTTTGCTACTGTCTAGGAAACCTATGACCCATAGGAGAGGCAAACACTGAAGCTATTCACATGGGAGGACCAAAAGAAACACAGAGAGAGAGAGAGATTGAGATTTTCCTATACTGCAGCCAAGAGATTAGGAAAGGAGCATCATAGCAGAAAGCTCCAAATGCACAACTGTCAAGGAGCTCCTGAGTGGAAGGAAGAGAATGAGAATTCTCTCTTTTCCAACAGCCAGAGATAAGTTTCAGAGGACTGAAAAGGGAGTGGGGGTGAAGAGCAAGGAGGCTTAAAATTTTTCAGATGCCTATTAGTGCGATACAAAAGGTACAGTCCCATAGAGGGCTCAGTATAATGTTGGATTTATTTTTTTAAATTATTTGATTTACAATTATCTTAAATTGCATATCCAAGGCTTGCAGTTACACAACACTTAGTAGCCAGAGTGAAAAAATATCTGTATCCCTCCCTCACATTCACACAGATTGAACAAAATCAAAATAGGGCACACTCAACCCAAAACAACACCAGGGAGCTACACTTAATACTCAAAATGTGTATAGAAAAGGAAACACTCCCTCTGTCTCTGTTCAGCTCTGTTAAAACTCTCCCACTTTCACAAATTCCCCCTCACAGCACCCTACATGGGGAGTTACATCAAACTGAAGATGGTGCATATTGTAACTGCTCAATTATTGAGTGGAGTGTCATGGCAGAAGCACATTATACTAACAGGTGTTAGTTTTAACTTTTTAAACACTAAACAAGTTGGCACCTGGTTATAAGGGACTGCCCTCCTCCCTGTGTCATACTGCCACAATAGAAGTAAACTGTGGCACTTAATCTGGAGCTCCCTCATGATAAAAAAAGGAGACAGCTATTACCAGAGTAATATTAGCTATTACCAGAGCTAATATTAGCTATTACCATTAGCTATTACCAGAGCTATTACCAGAGTAATATTACCTGCCTGCATCTGATGAAGTGGGTATTCACCCACGAAAGCTCACGCTCCAAAACCTCTGTTAGTCTATAAGGTGCCACAGGATTCTCTGCTCCTATTACCAGAGTGTTATCCATGCATTCCCCTCCACTCTCAAACTCCTTCTAAATCCATTCAGATGCATTAATCTTTCAGTTACTCTGCAATGTTCCACTATTTTCCTTTCTTTTCTTTATTTGTTGTTGTTGTTGTAAATGTATTTACTGCTAGGTGGAACCAGGAAGTTAGCAATTTAGCTATGATGGAATGGGCATGTTTTTCTTATTTTGGATTAAGGTAGGATATTGTCAATTTTAATTGTACGGATGCCCAGAGCAAAGGATGGGGGGCCTGCAAAAAACAACAACAACAACAACAAACACTAGTAATAGTGTCCGTGTTGAAATAATAAAATTTAAAAAACTGAGCTCTGATGGACCAATGTGTTGGAAGGAATTAAAGAGACAAGGATCTCACCTTAAAAACCTGCCACCAGCCCTCCTGTTAAATCGCAATCTTGGCTGATCTCCAGCAGTATCACACCAGGAGAGAAACTGATTTTAAAAGATAGTCAGGATCCAAAATAGTTAGAGCTTCACGAGTTTAACACACCACCTTGGATTACAGCTAAAAAAAGTAATTATAAACTAGCATAGACCAAGGAGCACTGGCCAAAACACACCTTCTGCAAGAAGCATTGCTACTCTAGAGATCACAGAGCTGAAAAGGTTACCACTTAGAAGAAGAAGTCAGTGCCCTGTGAAGCAGAGATGAAAAATGTACATGCTTGGCCACTCCTACTATCTAGACAGCAGCTGGAGGTGGGAGGCTTGGTTTCTCAGAAGGGTGCTGCCCCTCTGGACAATGATGATGAGCCTTCATTGATATCTTTTGTATGGGCCTTAGGTTTATCAAGTCTAGTATGTTTCAAGCCAGTCTTCCCCCAACCTTCCCAAAGGTTATCAAACAACCTTATGCCTGCACCCAGTATAATGGGGTATGAGACTCATTTTCAGTGTTGAGTACAATACTGTCTAATGTTCTACATATTAGCATGTATATAAATTCACCACGGGCACAACCTATATAACTACAAATTAGCTTCTAAATAATTTAGTCTCTCTGGCATAAGACAGAAACAAAAGCATCTTGCCCACTGTACTTCAAATACATACCAACAGCTTGTGCAATCCCACTTTTCCAAATACAACCAACGGATATCAGAATCTTACAGTCATATTAACCCTTTGGTATCCTCAACAGTGTGGTTCCCTGCTGCTGCATACATCACAATCCTAGAACACCTACACAACTCAACTGTGATTCAAACCATTACCTAAATGGTTTTAGGTTTTAATATGTTTAAACATGCATACTCAAGGTATGCAGGGTTTAATGGTGTCAACTCAGTGTCTTATTCAGACTTTTATTTACCTTACATGGACAGCGTCCAGGGCAGCACTGTGGTTGTTTGTTGAAATGTAACTGTGCAGTTCCACATTAAGTGTTTAAGCCACTGAAAGTTTAACTTTAGTTTAGAAATGCCTGGCTTTCCAAAGTGTTTTGATTTTTGTTTTGTTTTGTTTTTAAGGGAGTAAATAATTATACTCATCAGATTTGCCACTGTTATTAATTAATGCAAGATTACCACATAAGCAGCAAGGCCACCATAGGCAGTTCCTCTCTTAAGTTCTACCGAGGGGCAAGTTTGTCAGACAGAGCATTATTGCCCACAGAAGCAGCAACTTCAGGTCTCTCTCTAGGGTAAGTTTGAAGCCTGCTGAGGGGGGACTGTGAGCAGAAGCCAGAGTATGGTGCAGAAACCATGAAATATTACCTTAGTAGCAAAAGTTAGAATCACAGAATTATCATGCAAAAATGTCATGGTAAAGCCAGGACATTCTAAGTTAATGTTAAAAGGAAGCAATACGGTTCAATGGATAGGGTATTAACCTAAGGAGTCATGAGATTCATGTTCTATTCCCAGCTCTACTGTGTAACTGTAGAGGGAATGAGCCCAAATTTATCAAAAGCAACCACAAATTTTGGATACCTGACTTGAAACATCGACTGTTTTCCTGAGTCCATGGGAGCTCAAAGTGCTCACCACCTCTGGAAAACAAAACCAAAAACACAGACCATACATGACTAAAAGCTGGGCACCCAGAAGTTGTTGTTTCCATAATTAGAAGCCACTTTTGATCATTTCACTCTTTGTGGCTCAATTTCTCCATCTGTGAAGGAAGAAGAAAGATGCTTGGGTCCTGGCTACCTTAATATCACCTTTGTAAAGCTACAATGAAAAATGCTCATGTAGGTTTAATACCATTATGATAACAGATGCAGACTTTTCTATAATGGTGAAGCACAAATATTTTCCCTTTAAACTTTAAATTATGCTAAGTATTTGCATCTGCAATATGCAACTTTAAAATCCAGACAAGGCTCACAGGACTAAAATTAAACTTGTCATAACCAGAATAGGGATACAACTGGCCAGGCAGGACACCCCTATGAAATCAGAGAAACCCAGAACCCACTATTTTCCATACTCAGGTCACTTAACACAGTTAACCAAGTTTTAAAGCAGTTAAGTTTTTAAAAATAATGCAGACCTCACAACAGGAGGACAGAAAGTTGCTCTATTAATTTATTTTTAAAACGGTTGAAAGAGAATTACAATAAATGCATGAAATATTGCCTGTTCAGAAATTAGAAACAGGAAGGATAATGTATCAAGTAAGAAAAGTTACAGGATCTACCAATGCCCATAAGCAACAGTGTCCCTGACACAACTAAAGGCACAATATTGGATTCGAGGGTTGAACAATCTGTACCAGCCCAGCAATGCTACATTCTTTGAAGTGTAAGTGATGATGCGATGATGGTCTAGCGGATTCAAAATTGAACACTCTCCTAGTAAACTCTGATGGATCCAGTTTAAGGTGTCCACAATTACAAACAGCAGATGTAAGAAAGCCAGCAGACAGACTGACAAGACACATACCAATTCACAAACATAGCATACCAAGTTTGCTGCAAAACTATAGTGCTATGTTAACCACATACAGCGAATGCTAGGAAAGCGACACAAGTCCTCATCTCCCAGGTGGCTCTGCGTCAGACCTGGTCAAGCTGTTAACTGTGAATAATTGAGCCAGCTTTGTTCAGGGCGCCAGGAGCACCATGACAGCACAGGTGTGCACACGGCTGGGGCATCGTGCAGGGGGCCAGCCCCATCTCAGACCTGCAGTTTTTATACATGCTGAGACTTCCAAAGGACCCCAAGGGAGTTCGGCACCCAAATCCCACTGAAATTCACCAGTACCCAACGCCCGCAGGCTCCTTTACAAATTCCCGCCTTTACTCCACCTACGAGGCACCCCCCCAAGGCGTGAAGCCCAAGGGAGAGCCCAGCCCAGCCCCGCTACCCGCAGGAGCCGGGCCCGGGCAGCAAGAGCGGGGCCAGTCCCCAGGAGCCAGGCCAGGCCTCGGCCCCCTCCTCCCCATTTCCCGGGCCCTGGGCACCCGAACCGGCCCCGCTTCTCCGGGCACAGCCCCGCTCCGTGCCCGGCCTCTGCCCCCCTCGGGCCGGGCCCACTCCCGCTGACACTCCCGGCCCCGCCTCCGCCCCCCCGGCCCTTCAGGCCTGTCTCCCCCCAACCTGCTCCTCCCACCCCCTGGCAACACCCTTGTTGCAATTTCTCTTTCTCGAGCAATTGAACTCTACTGTCCCTAAATACAGTTTCACGCACTACCTATAGGCAGATTGAGACACTTATTAGCAATGTAGGGTACATGTGCTTCTTCTTCTCCTAAGGCAGGGATAGTCTATTATTTTTTGTCAAAGTCCAAATTTCTTGGTCAAGGTATAGTCAAGGTTCACACTCCAGAGAAATTAAAAAATAAAAATAATAATGAATAATAATTATGATAATAAGTAAGCAAAAATATTTCAGGGTCCATTCAAAAACATCTGGCAGTCTGGATTTGGCCCGCAGTTGCCTATTGACTACCTCTGCCCTAAACACTAGCTGTGCTCTCTCCACAATATTCTTAAGTACTGCTAGCCCAGGGAGAGGATTTCAGGATCTTACTTCGTACTCCCCACGTGGCAGA
>NC_133782.1:26292686-26331188 GCF_003597395.2 Chelonoidis abingdonii | reverse complement strand
GGCACCGCTAGGGCACAGTTTGACCCCCCTGAGAGCCTGACTTCCCCTGGCAACCCTAGGGCACAGTTTGACCCCCCGATAGCCTGACTGCCCCCCCGCGGCACCACCAGGGCACAGCCTCACCCCCCCCCAAAAGCCTCACTGCCCCCTCGGCACCCGCAGGACACAGTCTGACCCCCGACAGCCTGACTGCCCTCCAGGTATCCCCAGTGCACAGCCTGACCCCCCGAAAGCCTGACTCCACCCCCGGCACCCGCAGGACACAGCCTGACCCCCCCCGAGAGCCTGACTGCCCACCCTGACACCCCCAGGGCACAGCCTGACCCCCTCGAGAGTCTGACTGATCTGCCCAGACACCCCCAGGGCAGACCCTGACCCCCCAAGAGCCTGACTGCCCCGCCCAGACACACCCAGGGCAGAGCCTGATCCCTACTAAAATCCTGACTGCCCCACCTAGATACCTCCGGGGCACAGCTTGACCCCCGCCTCCCAAGAGCCTGACCACCCAGCCCGGACAACCCCAAGGCACAACCTGACCCCTCCTAACAGCCTGACTGCCCTGCCCAGCTACCCCCAGGGCACAGCCTGACCCCTCTGACATGCCCAGGGCACAGACTGACCCCCCCCCCGAGAGCCTGACTGCTCTGCCCAGATACCCCCAGGGCACAGCCTGACTGCTCCACCCAGACACCCGCAGGCAGGGCCGGTGCAAGGATGTTTCGCGCCCTAGGCAAAACTTCTACCTTGCGCCCTCGTCCTTACCCCCACCCCCACGTCCCTGCCCTGAGGTGCACCCCCCACGGCAGCCCTCCCTCCACCCTGAGGCGCCCCCTTGCAGCAGCTCCCCACCTGCCACCCTCCGCCTTGAAGCACCCCCCACCCGTCCCAGCTCACCCCTGCTCCGTCTCTAACCTGAGCACACCGTTGCTGCTTTACTTCTGCCTCCGAGGCTTGTGGCACCAATCCCAAGCCTGGGAGGTGGGAGAAGTGAACCAGCCACGGCGCCATTCGTGCCAATTTCCTTGTCGCGTCAGTGACAGCGGTTATAGGGATAAAATGCCAGGACAAAAATGAAAACGACTTTCCGGTTCTGCCTACATGTGTAAAACGTGTAAAAGCCACACAAACAAAAAAGGGGAGAGGGGGCGGTGCAAAAATTTTTTTGCTTGGGGTAGCAAAAAACCTAGAGCCAGTCCTGCCTGTCTTCGTACCTTCTTCTGTGCTGCCCCCGACATGGGAAGTCTCTCTTCATGTTCTAATCTCCACCAACCCCACAAAACCAGCCACACTGAAAGAAATGAAGTGTTAGAGTAGAATCTTTTTTAAAAACAAACAAACAAACAAAGCCTACCTTCTTTAGGTTTCTTTCGGCACCCTTTATTCTCTTGTGTCTAGATTGCAAACTGCTGAAAGCAGAAACTGTTGTAATTTGTGTGTCTAGGTTAGCACCCAACACATTATCAATGCATAAATAGTAATAATTAGCCAGATGCATTATTTTTCAATGAAAGAGTTTAACTGACGGTGTGATACTATGTGTGATGATTTGTCATCACTCTACTGTTTGAGCTAATCATGTAAGTGCTCTGACTTCATGATCTGGCCCTGGGAGGCTTGTATATGTAGACAAGCTAGCTTCATGTCTAATGGCACATGGAATCAGAGTCCAACTGTGAGGTTTGAGTGCCCTTCACATTTTAAAGAATTGGGGCATTGTAGAAAGTAGGAGATGACACTTTTCAGTATATTATTGTCTAATTGGAGCTCTGTAAAATACTTTTTCCTGTGGGCCAGAGCTGGCACGATCACTACACGATTAAGATTAAGCAGCCTTTTTGGACAAAGAACCAGTTTTCCATGAAAGAATCCAGAGATCAGCTTCTCCATGCAGGTGAGGGGAAACATGTTCCCCAAGGCTGAAGGAGGGAGGAGGTGGCATAGGGTGAAGGGGGTTGGTCTGAATGGGGGACCCCCAATGCAGGACTATGTAGAAAGCATCTGTAGCTGGCAGTCCAGCTGTGGTCTCTGGTTGACAGTTTGACTTTCACCTTAGTTTGTCAGACCAATATTTGCAGCCAGCAAATCAGATGTGATTCATCAGCTGCAGACACATTGAACGGGTGTCAGGGCCATTGCAGGAGGCTCAGGGTCAGAGAGATTTTAAGTTTGGGAATTATAAGGAGATGGAGGAGGAGATGTTCTGTCAGTGAACTAAAGGAGGTTTACAGGCTGAGGCAGCTGTGAAAGGAGCAGTACTGGTTGTTTCACTCCTGACAGCACCTCTTTATGCTCAGACAGGCCACCTCTTCAGTGACTTGTGCCTTGTGGGACAAGTTCCCAGAATTCATTGTGACTGAACTGATTTAGGAAAGCACTAGTGTATTTATGGGGCTGCAATGCATGGCTTCTCAAAATGGTTCAGCATGGCTAGTGTGGACAAACAGAGTAATTTGTCCTTTAACCAGTTGTATCTGACCAGGTAAAATACAAACCGGTCAAGTTTCTTGTAGGTCTCTCCAGTGGTGTCACTTCAGTGCTGCTGCTCTGCTTTCCCCCAGTAGCTGAATTTCACTCCTGAGGCTGTTCTAATCTGAACCAAAGAGACACAAAATACGAAGAGGTACAAAGGTGGCCGAAGGCTCCTCCAGTCTGTTCCTGTGCTGAGCACTGCTTGAGCCTATGGCGTTAATAGGGTTTTCCTGATTTATCAAGGTGTGAATGAGATCAGAATCAGGCCCAGTGTTTTTAAGAACAGCCATAGAGATGTGTAGTCTAGGAGGGAAATTTGAGAATAGTCCTAAGAGAGGCTCTTTCTCACCTGTTTGTAAGAAAAGAATAAATATTTCTTTTAAAAAAATGTTAAGAGCGGTATCCCCTTTAACACGTCTGACACACACCATTTATTTTTATATTTGAAACAAATGTACCACACCACTGGAAAGACATAGGTGATATGAGAAATAGAAGTGCACATATATTAACCTTTCAAACAAAATCTTATTTAGATTAGCTGAAAAAGTAGAGCTTCAAAATATGGACCCAAATTGGGGATGTTTGGATCTGGGGCTACTCTTCTGGCTCCTTCTATAAAATACACTGAGATCTAGGTTCTTTGGGGCAGGGATTGTTTCTCACTAGATGTACATAGAGTCCCCAGTGCAATGGGGCCCTGATCTCAATTTTGGGCCTCTAGGCACTACAGTAATGCAAATAACACTACAATGCAATCTATCAATAGAACATTATAAAGGATGAAACAAGTACTTGCGAGTGCGTAGTACAAAAAGAAAACTGCATTTATTTCAGCGTTTTTTCATAGTATGTGAAAAAATACACACATACATGTGATTTCAATACAATCAAAGTCACAGCTATGATTACAATGCATTTTCATAGGTCAGTATTTTCAAATAAAAATGATCCTGTACAATAAATGTGGCATCGTTACACTTCTGTTCATGACCATGTATGGATTTGCCAAAATGAAATACTATGTAACAATTCTGTTATAAGAACTTAATCTCTCCATGCCCACAGTGGAACTGTAAAAAGTGATTCCTAGTCTAGAATCTGTACATAGTGTCTTTGACAAATATGAGGAGAGGGAGTGGGAAGCAGACATGTTTTAATGAGATATTGTTATTTTATCAATCTGCACATACTTCTGTCTAGGTAGGAAAAAGGAAGATGACATGTAGATACCAAAGTGACAGCAGCAAGACACAGGGGGCTTGATACGCCGAATCCGTGGGACCGGGGACCTCCCGTAGGCAAGCCGTCAAATCCGCGGGACCGGCGGACCTCCCACAGGCATGCCGCTGAAGGCAGCCTGTCTGCCGTGCTTGGGGTGGCAAAAAAGCTAGAGCCGCCCCTGACTAGAGGGACCAGCTCCCTGAAGTTTTCTTGCAGCTGGTGGTCTGAGACCCCCTTGTGGAAGATTTGCACTAAGCTGAGTGACTGTCCTCAGTTGGATATCAGAGGGGTAGCCGCGTTAGTCTGGATCTGTGAAAGCAGGGAAGAGTCCTGTGGCACCTTATAGACTAACAGACGTTTTGGAGCATGAGCTTTCATGGGTGAATACCCACTTGAACTTCCTTGTTATCTTGAAGGGCTTCAGCCTGGAAGAAGCTATTGTAATTGAGGGACTTTCTCCCTCCTAAGTATCCCTGTGGAAATCATTCCCTTCTGCACAAGGGCTGAACACTGGAGGGCTCTATGTTGGCAGATAGCCTCATTATTGGAGGTCTGCCCTATACACAGAGGCGTTTCTTTTTTTTAAGGATCATTACAACCTATTACTCCTTCTGAAAGCTGCCCTCCCAATGTGCTCCTTTCTCTGGCCCATAATAACAAGAAGCCCTTTGCTGATGTACAGAACTTTCTCAGAACCATTGCAAAGTAAACATTCACCCACTATAGCAGCACTTCCCACTAAGGCAGACTTTTATTAGGTAAAAAAAAAGCAACCTTATTTCTGATTTGTGCTATAATCTTGTCCTCTATGAAAAGGTTATGAGTTTTATCTAGTTATGCTTAAGAGGCCTGATTCATCTTTACCTCAGACTAATGTAAACCCGGAGTAACTGGTGTGAAATTGACCTAAGTGAGGGGAAAATCGGGCTGAAAATCCTTCTTCAGTTTTTGGGGTGGACCTTGGAGTCTACATCCTTTTGAGCAGAATTGGTCTAGAGAAAACCATCAGCAATTCAGAGAGAATCCCCACTGCAAATCTGATAGCTAAAGGCTGTGCCACTTAATACGGAAAAGTGCTTCATAATTTTCCAATCTTAGTCAAGGGACCAAGAGCTCACTAAGAAAGGTATTAGCACAGCTATTCTGAAAAGAGATTGCCGGTTGTCAAGGTATTTTTCCCACTTTGAACTTTAGTGTCCAGAAAGTGGGGACCTGCATGTACCCTTCTAAGCTTAATTCCTAGCTTAGATCTGATAGCGCTGCCACCAACCAGAAATTCCAGTGTCTGGTACACTCCCTGTCCCCCAAAACCTTCCCTGAGGGACCCAAGACCCAAACCCCTTGGGTCTTAAACCAAGGAGAAATAAACCATTTCCCCTCTTTCCCCCCGCCAGACTTTCCCCTTCCTGGGTTGCCTTGGGAAGCTATACAGCTCCAAACTCCTTGGATCTTGAAACAAAGAGGAATTAACCATTCCCTTCCTTTCCCCACACCATCCCTGGTGAGTTTAGACTCAATCCCTTGGATTCCAAAACAAGGAAAAATCAATCAGGTCCTTAAAAAGAAAGCTTTTAATTAAAGAAAGAAAAAGTAAAAATTATCTCTGTAAAATCCGGATGGTAAATGCTTACAGGGTATTCAGATTCATATAGACTAGATGGACTTCCCCGCCCCCAGCCTGAGATTCAAAGTTACAGCAAAGAGAGCTAAAAATCCTTCCGGCAAAATACACATTTACAAGTTAAGAAAACAAACGTAAGTCTAATCCACCTTTCCTGGCTAGTACTTACTATTTTGAAACATGAGAGACTGATTCAGAAAGACTGGAGAAAACCTGGGTGTACGTCTGGTCCCTCTTAGCCCCAAGAGCGAACAACGACTTCCCTCCACCAAGATTTGAAAGTATCTTGTCCCCCCATTGGTCCTCTGGTCAGGTATCAGTCAGGTTCACTGAGCTTCTTAACCCTTTACAGGTAAAAGAGACAGTAACCCTTAACTATCTGTTTATGACAGCGGTGCTCTGACTTCCCTTACACCATTTTACATCAACATAACTCCACTGATTTCAGTAAAGTCGCTCCTGATTTACAAAGGTGTGAAATCAGAATTAGATCCATTCACTGTTTGCAGACTTTAGTGGTGGGAATGAGAAAGGCAAAATGTATAGAGGCCTAGATTCCAAGGCCAGAAGGGACCATTGTGATCATCTAGTCTGACCTCCAGTGTAACACAGGCCAGAGAACCCCAAAATAATTCCTAGAGCAGATCTTTTAGAAAAACAGCCAATCTCGATTTAAAAATTGTCAGTGATGGACTAATGGGTGTACACTGTGCTTAAGCTGTGCCCTGGCACCTCTAGGCTTGGCAGTTCATAGTCCCAGCACCTCTGGGCTTGCTGAACCTGTTATGAATGTAAAAAAATTACTGGAGCCCCAGCACCTCTTTCATTACGAATTAAGCACTGGCTGTACTGGGAGAACAGATTCTCCAGAACAGAAGAGAGAATGTAGGGTAAAACAAAATAATTGTTACACATACACAAGTTGCTTGATGTCATTCTTACCCACTGTATATATCCTTATCTTTAGAGCTTTATACATAGCAGTCTGTGTTTGGCACAACTGGGAGAAGAAATGCACTACTGCATTTAAAACCACGGAAATGTTGCTCTGAAACTGCATTCATTAACTGCATTGAGCTTCTGTAGGAAATCATTAATTAACTGACTCGACACTCAAGGCCAGGTTCTGATCTCAGTTATTCCTGATGTACATTAGTGTATTACTGTGATTTTACAACATTGTAAATGGGTGGTGAAGAGTTTGACCTGCACTGCTTTTTCAGTCACTTCCAAGATCATGATACAAATGATAAAGGCATTTTTTACCAAAATGTAATGTCAATTGTCTTCATAACACTTCAGGCCATGTCAGACTATTGTTCTGTGCTGAGAGCTCTCCAGTGATATCAAGGCTGAATTCTGCATAAAGGCTAAGGGTCAAATTCTGCTCTCATGTTGTAGCAAATTGAGAGTACTCTATTGAAGTCAATGGAATTACTGCATATTAACATATGTGTCCCTAAAAGCAGACTTTGTCTTTAAGGTTAGAATATAGCCCTTTATTTCACGTTTGTCTCATTTGTACATTAGGCAATACTAAGTATTTTGTAGTAGAATTAAAATGAAATTAACTAAAATGAAATTCAGTGGATCTTGCCCTACTAAACTGACTACCAAGTTTAGAGATGCTGGTCCTAGTAGAAATTTTCTGACCAAGCTTCAATGACAAGTGACTCTTTGTCAAATATATACTATACTGACACCACTTCTTAACCAGAGTGAATTGGAAACTATTCATAAGGCCTTTGTTTCTGTTAGATGTGGCCTTTGGGTATAATACCATCTCCCTGCTTCTTTTCATTTTCTCACCTTCCCACTATAGGCCCTGATTCAGCAGTGCACTTAGGAAAATGCTTAACTTTACTGCATTTGAATAATCCTACTGTAATTCCAGGTTGGGACACTTAACTGCTCTGACGGATCAGAACCAGAGTCTTTACTTGTAAATTGTCCTTCAGGGCTCAGTGTCAGAACTATACTGGTGAAAAGAAAAATTCAATTTGCAGATAGGACCCTTATCTTTCCAACTGAGCTATAAAGTAATGTGCACTCTTCTTGAGCACTATAAACAATTCCTGGAACACTTGTTTTACAATCATGTTCAGTAAACCTCCATATATAGGGGACAGATCATTGCTGTCATTGTCCTAGAAAAATCCCAGATTTCAACCCATGAGGATCAATGCACAAAAATGCCTCCCTCCCTTCCCTAGTAAGCCTTACAAAGTCTGCTCCAAACCAGGTATAGTGTTATGAATGCGGCATGCAGCTTTCACTACTGCACTTCTCCTTTCTCCTGCAGTACTACTTGGCTGATGACTGACCCACAGTGAGTCATCATGGAAATTAGGGGTAGATAAGGGGGTTAGACTAGATGACCCTTGCAGTCCCTTGTAACTCTATGATTAAAATATTTTCCATAACAAAGTTTATTCATGTCTGCTTAATAGCCATCTTGTTCTACCTTAGAGGTGTCTGCATTTCAGCAGTGCATGAAAGGGATCTCTCTGGTATGTCTTTCTGACCTCAACAGGGTGTTGTGTGACTTTATTAGTTAACGTTTGTAAACTTTTGAGATCCTCAGCTAACAGAAACAACATAAGTGCAAAGAATTATTAGTTTGATAATCTGTTAGTTCATTGATCCCCTTAAGAAGATACTGCATACTCTTCCCCATTAAACTGCACTTGAGCCATAAAAAGGTATAATACAGGGATGGCCAAACTCACTGACCCTCTGAGCCGCCTATGACAATCTTCAGAAGTTTAAGAGCCAGGGCACACCTGCCGGGTCCCAGGGCTTCATCCCCATAAGATGCACCTGACAGGCCTCAGGGCTTCAGTCCTGCTCCGGCTGAAGCCCTGAGACCGGCAGGTGTGCTCTGCAGGACTGAAGCCCCCTCCCCACTGGGCAGAAACCCCTACCCACCACCCTACTACAAGGCAGAGATCCCAAGCTCCCCTCCCCCGGTGTGGTAAGTGGAGAATGTGGGTGGGGCTCTGCAAGCCACACTATAACGGTCAAAGAGCCACATGTGGCTCGTGAGCCACAGTGTGGCCACTGCTGGTATAATACGAACAAAGCAGTATTCACAAGATTCCAGCTCAATGGTCTCTCCGGGGTGAGAAGATCTGGAATTCTTTTCATAAAAGCATTACATGAAATACCAAGACAACCATAAGCAGACACACATATATAATATGTACAGTGGCCATAGATATATTAACATCATGAAGGAAACCAGTAAACAACAGGCTGAGAAAACAATGACCAAAGTAATTAAAAAAAAAATCTTAAAGTGCTGGGTGACTGTCTATAATTTACTGGTGGAAAGAAGAGGAGGTGCTCAAAAGGTGACCAGAATCAATCTGTGCAATGATCATGATCATGCTTTTTATTTCCTCATTTTTATTGACAAGTCAAATGCTGAATTCTTCCTTCAACCTGTCTTGGATGTTGGGGACTCTAAAAAAAAAAATTATGTAAGTAGTTTTTGCTTTGTTTCCTGTCTTATCTCTATAACTTACGTTTTCTAATGCACCCACGACAACAGAATCTAAGCACTGGTTTGCAGTGTTGGAATGAATTTGGTGCTCATGAAAGCAAGGGACTCACCTTTCCAGAGCAGGGTTAGATGAGACAGTGTTTAAAAAGCCCTGACTCTACATGAACGCTTTCTACATTACAACGTGCACTGTGGCCACCCCCAGTGGTTCTCTTTTGGGGGCACCAGTGGTGAATTATGGGTGCCATTTTTGCCAGTGTAGATGTAGTCTGACTCCAAGTCCAGATCCTCAATGAGTCTATGCAGTAAATTAAGTCAAAACATTGAGGGGGAAAGAGACATAATGGTACTAACGATGTGTAGTGATGCATGAATGGGAATTGATATAGAAATATCTATGCTAGTAAAAATCAGCTGAGCCATGGGGAATATTAAAGAAATCCCTGAAGTTCCAGGTACGACTGCCTAGAGCCAGTACATCAATCTGTATTATATATTAATTTATACGAGACAAGGGTGTCAAGCTCGGGAAAGGAGGGAGTTGAAAATTACAGCAACAGCAGCAATTGTCTGTTTGGCACAAAATATTTTGTTCTTTTTGTCATCTCCTTTGCTTATGTTTCTGCTGGTTAAATTAAAATGTTTAAGGTTGGCATTTGAAATGACTGAAATCACTAATGGGGCACTGTCAAAGTCAAAGTGTATTCCCAGCATTCCTTTAATAACAACTGACATTATTACAACTCAAATAATTTTTTACAAAATCAAAGGGCTGTGTTGTGGCTTTCCAAGCCACTGTTGCATTGTCTGAGATGGGGAATGCCGAAGGTCTATTCAGCAATGCAGAAACCCACAGCAAACTCTGCTTATTCCTCCCCGGGCCATTTCGGAACATGCACATAATTTTTGTTGTTGTTGAAAGCCTTATCCAAAGAACGCACCATCTGGAGGTTGCTTATAATATTGTTGCTCCTGCAGCATCCATGCTTCTTGGGTCTTTCACACCAATGATGAAGTTGTTGGTTCTCCTGGCTCCATGAACCAGGGAAAGCACGTCGACTTTATATACTTGATGACCCCTGGCTTCAAGGAATTCGATATCTTCTTCGGGAAATTCACCTGTCAAGATTTTAGAAGAAGTTATTTTAATTGAAGCCATTATTGCATGAGTTCCAAGTTTTTACCTTAAGCTTCTAATCCAGGGGTAGGCAACCTATGGCACGCGTGCCAAAGGCAGCACGCGAGCTGATTTTCAGTGGCACTCATGCTGCCCGAGTCCTGGCCACCGGTCCAGGGGACTCTGCATTTTAATTTAATTTTAAATGAAGCTTCTTAAACATTTTAAAAACCTTATTTACTTTACATACAACAATAGTTTAGTTATATATTATAGACTTATAGAAAGAGACCTTCTAAAAACATTAAAATGTATTATTGGCATGTGAAACCTTAAATCTGAGTGAATAAATCAAGGCTTGGCACACCACTTCTGAAAGATTGCTGACCCCTGTATCCATTGTGCCAATGAACCTGCCCATCAGTGTCCTACTCTTAGGGATCTGGGAGGCAGAGAGGCATCACAAGAGTACAGGTTCAATGGCTTAGTAAGAAGCAGTGTCTCAAGAGAGCGCACCCAGTTCTCAGCAGCAAAGATGGTTGTCTAATGGGGCATTGTCAAGGTAGGTAGTCTTGAGTGAGGGTGGGGGTGGGAATAGGAGATATATGAGGATCATTTAGGGATGTGAAGGATGCTCCTTCTCAACGAAAGGGGAAAATAAACTGCTGCCATTACAAAAATTGACGATAAGATAAATGTGGGGCAAGAAAATGAAAATCCAGCAGACAGAGCTTTGCTGTAAGCGTCATTGTAGGCTTTTGAGATTAATTCAGGAAAAAATATTAGGGCTATCAGAATTAAACAGGAGTATGGGGAAAGTTGTAATCCACCTTAAAAGTAGGTTTAGAAGCAGCACCATTCAGATTCTTCACATAATTGACAGAAACCAGCATCCCTTTTCCTAAGCACAAGAGGAGAAGTCGTCTTTTATGCCCCTTATAAACTGTGTGGCAAAAAGTATTAATGGGTGAATTTCAGAGGGTTCAGAGATTTGGGTCAAAAGTTGAGATGCTTCTCTGACTCTCTGGAGCCTGTAAAGCCAAAGTGGAAATCTCTTTGCCTGGAACAGGAAAGTGCTCCCTACTTGGTGTGCCTCAGGTTTTGAGTGCTTAAGATAACTGGGGCTTGATTTTCCAAACAGCCACATACCTGCAACTGCAGTTGAAGGCAACTGGAGCTCCATGTGCTCAGCACTTTATGAAAATCAAGGCCCCATTCAGGAGTCTCAAGTTGGGCCCCCAAAATCACTTGTCGGTTTTGATAATTTAAGATGTATTTTTTTACACCAAGATTATTTAAGAGTTGAGACACAACCTGAATTTCCCCTATAATTTATTATTTGTATTCCAGTAGTGCTAAGGGCCCCAGAGTTGGAGGCCTCACTGTACACACACATAACAGAAGACAGTCCCTGCCCCGAGAACTCACAGTTACAAAGGCAAGACAGACACACCACAAAAAATGCTAGAAGTACAAGCCCTATAAACTACAGTGCAATTTCTTCTCTGGTTCCCTTCCTATAACCCTGCCTTTCTCTACCTACCTCCCCTGCTTTGTTATTTGTTGTGCTTTCACAATTTTAATATAAATACTGAAGTGTGATTGCAAATTGGCTCAGGATACATCACCACAAACTAAGCAGATGAGTAAAAATCTCATGATAACTATACCTATATAAAATGTAGATAAGACTATGGTTTAGAGTATTGTCTACCTGAAGCATTCAAAAACCACAAATCAGGCTGCAAAAGAATCATGACTTTTTTTTAAATAGTAAATTTTGGATTTTTTTTAATCGTCTTCTGGTTTCTGAGCTTTCAAATTACATTCCAGTCCCATTTTCAGGCTTTTCTCTGCAACTATGAGGACTAGAAACTTTGGGGAGGGGGGTGCTTTTTTAATGAAAGCAGAGATCTTCATATAATTACATAATTCCAGGACACAGAGCATCAAGAAAAAGACGGAATAATGTGAAACTCACAATAAACTTGGGAGAGTTGGCAACACTGCAAGGACCTCTAGACTGGTAGAGTTCTGGACACATGAGAACCAGAAAGATATTATCATGGGTTTCCTCTTCCTGCTAGCTAGGTTGTAGGTGAGCGGAGTTATGGGCACGAGGAATGAAAAGTAAAAGAAAAAGTACTTGTGGGGTAATGCTGCCTGTAGCTAGCTCTAGGAGAGGCAGGCACCACCATGTATGAAGACTCTGGCTACATTAAAGGACTGCCAGTCTGAAGACACGTTCTTGGTCTTGCCTCATTCATTTGGATACACATGATGCCATGATCTCAGTACATTGGAGGTGTTTTCAGAGAAGGGCAACACAATTATTAAGAGTCAGGTGAATGGTTATGAGGAAAGACTGGAAGACACTGAACACATACAACTTGGCCAAATGAATCATAGATTATTAGAATTGGAAGGGACCTCAGGAGATCATCTAGTCCAACCCCCTGCTCAAAGCAGGACCAATCCCCATATGGCCCCCTCAAGGATTGAATTCACAATCCTGGGTTTAGCAGGCCAATGCTCAAACCACTGAGCTATCCCTCCCCCTGATGGGGTTGGACTAGATGACCTCCTGAGGTCCCTGCCAACCCTGATATTCTATGATTTGGACGGGACAAAGCACTGGAGATTAGCCAGAAAGGACCAATCACAAATTGGCTGGGAAAATAATGTTAGCCTACTACATCTTTGCCATCTCCAATGTCTATGATACTTTATTATTGTTTTGTTTCAATTCCGTGTGGTCATTATTATATCTCATTGCTGAGCATAACGTACAAGAACTGCTCATCCTATACGCAGGGTGCTCAAAAATGCCAGCTCATAACAACTGTCTCTTTGGATATACACTTGACAGTTTGTACGTGATGAAGACTTAGAATGGCTAAGTATGGCGATGCACAGACACAGGAACAGGAAGCAAGTCTTTTGCGTAAAATTGTCAGCTCTGTGGGATGTTTCTGAGTGGAGGCCTCCTGTCTGTACTGAAACTGGATGTACGGATAACATGAGAGCACAGCTCTTCTATGGCACTTGCCATCTCTTTCCTGCACCCCAGGAATCATCCTAACGAGTCCACACCAAGCTGGGAACACACAGTCCCTTTTACAATTCAAGACATTAAATTAGAACTTGTCTATTTCTTTAGCTTTTACCTACAGAAACATAATCCACCAACTGGTGACTTGTCCTGTGATCTCCAAATCCTTCGCTTTCTTTGATGCACATGAGACAATGTTTTAAAATGCTGGATCCCATGTCCAACAAGAATGACAAGAAGGGTTTGGAAATCATGGAACAAGTAATGCCAGTCAATTTCACCAATATAGGTGAAAGTTTAAGGAGTAAAAGAAATGGGCTAAATTGCTAGAATTTTAAATTTGACTTTGTGTCCCTTAAATTTGTCCCTCCTACCCACCAATCCCTATTCCTAAGCACACTGTAATTTGAAATGGACTTCCCTCTCCCCACCAGCTGCACTGTACATTTAAACAGATGTCTCCATGAGGCAGACTGCAAAGTAATCCCAGACGTATAAGAAAATTCCCTTTGTTTTTTTGCCATGATAGAAATGTAGTCTACCAAGATCAGTGCTGATCTCCATACTCACTGTCAACTTGCAGGATGTTGGATTGAAGCTGTGGGTGCAGCCGACCCAGTGACAGACTCTCACTCAGGTTCTTGTTAAGTGTTAAAACGTTTACTAAAACCTATGCAAGAAAAAGACCCCCAATATTAACAACTTGATTCAAACACTAAAGAATAAGCATCCAAAGCAGCTTCCTAATTTGCAACCCCAACATTTTCAAACGTACCAATGGAACACAGGCAAACAGACTTTTTTTGCACAATTACCGACTTTGCACGAACAAAATACATGTTTTTATACATGCAAAGAGGTGCACCTGAAGATACTGCAGGCACATTTTTGGAGGCCCTTTTTAAAAAAATTAGTCCCTAAGGGATATATTTCTAGAATTGCACGAGTTTTGCATACAGTTCCCATTAAATCAGCAGGAGTCATGAGGCTGAAACTTCAGGGAAATCTCCGAAAAGGTATTTTTATGACCAAAAAGTGAACCCTTCTGATAGAACATTAAGAGGCAAGTGGGTGGCTTTAATCTTCCTCTGACTAATGCCTTCAATGAGGTAAAGTCACTCAAAGTAAAGTTGAGTTCTGCCCTTGCGTTGTAATAATCCAGTGCTGTTATATATACAGTCATGCCATCAGCAAGTGCTCCGTCTCATTACAAATGATAAATTAGGAAGAGCTATTTGCAGAGCTCACAATAGGAAGGATTTCAGGAAGGTATGTGCTAAACTGAACTTTTGTTGGGGATAAGAACCAAAATTCCACTCCCATCCTCCTGCAGTTCTCACAACACAACAGTTCTATTTTCTACAGTTCTTTAAGAAGATGGCCTTTGAATAGGTTGTAGGAGGTCATACAACTTTTATGGAGGTTGCTAAGATTCTGTTTTCCCACATTTCTGAGAGCCGTCATCAGAGAAGGCACACAGTCTTGTTCCAGGGCTTGTCTACACCACACTAGCCTGTTGTGAACTAACTGGTCATATGGACCTTGGTACCATGCACGAAAAGCTCCATAGTTCTGTACGTTCACACCCTACCTTGCCGCATACTAACTAGCTATGTAGACAGCCCTAGTGAAAAGAACGGACAAACCGCAGCAAATGTAGCTTTAGATTACAAATGACCGAGGCCTGCATGGCTCAGAGGACTGATCTGACCATTTCTAGATTACCAGTTTGGATCCAGGCTGACTAGTAGCAACAGAAAGTTGTTGCTCATTGACACCAGTTAATGTTTTTGTTGGTAGCTTCAGCAGAAAGTACAAATATTAAATGGGGGAAACAGAGCTCTTCTTTCTACGCTGGTGACTCTCCCTCTACGTCAGATGTGAGATGCTTTAGGACAGCAGGTGGGGGAAGAGGAAGTTTAACCTGTGCTCACACAGGGTGGCTCGACCATATATGAGCCAACAGCTTCCACTGGACTATCAAACCTGCTCCTTTAGCTCAAGTAGTAGAGACTCATGCTTTTAGACCCACAGGTCCTACATTCATGCCCTGCAGATGACTCAACCAGGGGTATCATTACAAGTGAAACTCATCTTCCACGTCACACCACTGCCCATGTTTTACCAGAGGACTTCAGTCTTCATGGGCTGTTACCCTGAAGCAGAACTAAATGCACATTAAGACAATATTTTAACCTCTTCAAAAACAGGAATTGTGTATTTCATGTTTGTTCTGGTAACCAATGTGTTGGTGTAGGAAACCCCCAGGGCAGAGCATGGGTAGGTATAATAGGCCAGGGGCAGCCACTGCTGCAGGACACTGAACTGGGGCTGCTCTGGCCCCAGGCTGGCTGGCATGCCTGGGACTACTCCGGTTGGCACTTGGATTAGTTGGCAGGCTGGAGCCGGCCCGGGGCTCCTCTGAAGGCGAGGATGGGGAGGACGGCTCGGGTTCTGGCCATCCAGGGTTTTCTCTGGTTGTGGGAAAGGAGAGGCGGGGGGTTCAGGGCTCTGGCCGCAGGGGCTCATGCGGAAGGGATGGGGTTATGGGGCTAGCCTCCCCGAAGGAGCGGTCCACCTGCCGCCCATGGGGCAGAGAAGGCAAATGCTGGAAGATAGCTTGGGCCTTCCCCATTGCAAGTGGTTCAGCACATGTTCAGATGCAGCACTCAAAACTGACCTGCGTGATGCTGCTCAAGGCTTTGTGGCCATTGTCAGCTCCCAGACAAAGATAAGTCCCACACATCCCTTCAGATGGTCGAACAATAGTGGGCAGTAAAAAGGACAGGGGTCTTTTTCCAGGCTGAATGAGATTCCTCTGTTGGTGAATAAAATACCCCCCGAAACTAGTAAACAGATCAGAACAAAGATTTTCCATAGCCCAAATTGCTTATGTTAACTAGTTTCTCTTTTCATTTCTGAGTCAATAACTCTAGTACAATTGCCTTGATTGTGATGCCGTTCTCACTGCTACGAGAACATAAGAACAGCCACACTGGGTCAGACCAAAGGTCCATCTAGGTCAGTATCCTGGCTCCCAGCAGTGGCCAATGCTAGATGCTGCAGAGGGAATGAACAGAGCAGGTCATCATCAAGTGATCTAGTTTATTACTAGTTTACATTTATCTGATACCCTTCATTCCAAGGCACCTGAAGCCCTTTACAAACTATATACAGAAGTAATTTTACCCACTACTAAAATGCAGCCACCTCTGGAGCGGAAAGTGGCAACTGTTTAACAGTGCATAGCAATACCACTCAACAGTTTAGCACAGGAAGTGACCAGCAGTGGTCAATGATGTTCTCTGCCTGAGACCTCAGGATGTGGTTTCCATTGTCTATCTCTTTTTCAACCTGGAGAGCAATAATTTTCAAATATAATCCTTAATTCCAGTCAATATAATGTGTGATCAGCCTGGGGGAAGTGTGCTTTCTATATGGCAGCCATGCTGGACTCTATATGGTTTCCTTGCAATACTATGATATTTCACGTAGCCAGATCACACAAACAGGTAACCTCCTCCTGTAGTCTATATTCTATTTCTCTGCTGGATACAGGGCCACCCAGGGGGGGGAGACTAGTGGTGCAATTTGCCCCAGGCGCCACAGGGGCCCCCACGAGAATATAGTATTCTATAGTATTGCAACATTTTTTTATGGAAGGGGCCCCCAAAATTGCTTTGCCCCAGGCCCCTTGAATCCTCTGGGCAGCCCTGGGTGGATAGCATGGAAAGTGAAGAGAAAGAGAGAGCTCAGCCTGCATAAATAGCCTCTCTTTTTTATTGAGGAAATTATTTAAGAATAAAAAGAGTTAAGACCAAACGAGTTCAAATTCAGAACTCTTCATGGAATTCATTACCAGGCCAGGAGAGGAGTGGTTCAGTGTACTATTCAGCCAGGAAAAATCCAACATCTGACTGTTTAGAAGGATTCCAGAGGGTGTTATTATTCCACTTCCAAATGGACGGTTCAGGGAACTGAAAAGGAAGACAAAGAAACCTTGTGAAAAACCTTCCAGTAATTCATATAACACTCCAAGGCTTGGTACTGTCAGAGCACGACCCCAGATTCCCCCTTCCACCTTGGTGGAGAACCTTCCATAGGTTTTTTTTCAGTGTTCGTGAAAGGTGTCAGCTGATAACGGCAGAGAATGAAGGTCTCTGTGTATCTAGGGAACAGGTACAGCATGGGTAGCTGCAGTGCAAGATTCTTCCACGCAGCCCTGTCAATGGGCCTGGAGCCGTCACCTCTAGATGAGAAGCTATTTCAGTCTTCATGCTCCTGTCATCTTGGGACTCTCTGCTAAGGATGGCAGGTAGAGGTGGAAATCTGTGATATGAACACTCATTGGGAACTAGTCTAAGACCACCAAGTTATTTCAGATAGGCCATTGAACAGCCATAGATGGCAATGGCTTTCAATTACCAAGGATCTAGGCTGAACCCCTGAGTGTTAGGTGATGGGAATAGGTTTGTCATGACCAGTCTCCAGAGTCATTCCTCTCACCACCACACTGAATGAACTTTCTTTTCTCTGCTTTCCCATCTCTAAACCCACCGGGGCTGAAAAACTGAATCCTTTACCTTACAACTGCAACAATGTAGTCATCGGGTCCCATAACAAGGACCTGGCTAGCAGGGGGGCTGCTCTCTATGGAGAAGTGTGGAATATTGATACCAGAAGGGAAGGACTGGGAGTCGTTAATGAGCTGACGCAGGAAACCTGCCTTTGATTTACTGCAATGACAAGAGAGAATATGGGGGTGAAAAAGCAGTGAGCTTAGAAAGCAGAGCATCTCCTCTTTAGGACACATCTAATATATAAATCCATTGGGCAGTATTCATCACAGACCTGTCCGACATGCCTGGAAGGAATGGAGGTTATTCAACTGTACTGTGAAAAGCAGGTTCCTCTGGCGTATCAAATGGAAGGAAATGAGACGTCTTAGCCACCGCATCAGGGAGGCAACTCTGTGGTCATTGTTCTGGACCATTCGTTAGTCAGACTGTAGGCTGAAGCACCCGCCCCGTTGCCTGGAGTTCAGTGAGGTTCAATGGATGTGTGGTGAGTGAGAATGATGGAGCATCACTATGACTTTACCATGGAGTCCTGGTCCATGATTAGGGATCCTGGGTGCTACCACAATATAAATAATAATGTGAAGCTGCCAAAAGGAAGGAAGGTGACGGCTGCCTCAGGTCTTTGTCAGGACATCCTAAGAATGGATACACATAGCCGTGTTGTGAAAAAAAGCTGCAGTATTACCCTACTATGATTTTTGTAATCAAATGGATCAGGCAACCCCTGCCAGCTTGGAACACCCCACCTTCTTAGAAGGCATTGATCCTGCAATACATTAATTTATCTCCTACTAACTCAGTGAGGCAGACATTACTATGCTCGTGGCTATAAATGAGGTGGGAGGGCCTCTGGAGAAAGAGAATCTAGTTTTTGGGGTCGGGAAGGAATTTTCCTCCAGGGCGGATTGGCAGAGGCCCTGGAGGTTTTTCGCCTTCCTCTGCAGCGTGGGGCATGGGTCACTTGGTGGTGGATTCTCTGCAGCTTGAGGTCTTCAAACCACAATTTTGAGGACTTCACTAACTCAGTCATGGGTTAGGGGTTGTTATAAAAGTGGATGGATAGGGTTCTGTGGCCTGCTTTGTGCAGGAGGTCAGACTAGATGATCATATTGGTCCCTTCTGACCTTAAAGTCTATGAGTCTATGAGTGTGAGCTGAGCAGCCTTGAGGGAGGAAAGCTAGGAGCATTCAGGTCTGGGAAGAAGGTTGAGCTAATTTTATGTGGTATTATTGTTCATTTCTTTGTTAATAAAGCCAAACCCCAGGAAGGACTTTGCACAGCGTATAGGCTTTCTTTCACAGCAGATTGGGAAAGGCTTTGATTGATAGGGGTCAAACGAAAGCATCACATCCTGGTTACAGTTATATTTGTAGTGGGGTTGGGCCTTTAGCCTCTATTTTCATGAGTTTGTACGTAGGGTACAGCATGGTTTGTTCCTCATCAAATTATGTCCACACACAACATGATTTAGGCACAGCTCCTAATGGTGTCACTGTGCTTTGACGGTATTCAAGAAAGAGCTGTAGCATGTCTGTGCAACTGGAATCAGACCTTAGCATGATTCCTCTGATGTGTAAACAAGACTTTACTTCACTGTGTTCTTGTTATACAGAAAGGCCTTGTCTACATTAGCAAAATTACCCATTGTTGCCCATACGGGTTAGCAATGGCTGCAGCCGAACCAGCACTGAGCATGGTGCATCTGCAAGTGTAGACATTGACGAAGTGCATCCAGCACCACTGCATTAATCATGGCTAAAACCTGCTTTGAGATATGAGAGACAATGTTTCAGTCCCAGATTTGGCAGAGAGCATTAGGGAGACAGGAAGCATTATTCTGGGTGTTGGGGGAAGGAGGGATCACAGACAGTGTCCTTAATGTACAACTTCTGATTGGCACTGGATAGGCTCAGATGGGAAGTAGGTGCCTCTGCCTGAGCCTCAGAGAGGGATTTTAGAGGGGTAAAAGTGGATGATAAACATCAGGGTTATAGAAAGAATCTAAATTAGCAAACCACACTGCAACTCCCCAGAATCTGTCAGGGCTAAATTTGTTTTTGCTCCTGTGAATACAGACTGTGAAATAAGTGGATATATTGGTCACCTCTGAATACAGCACAGCTCATGCTTCACAAGGCCCTTTGAGAACTGGCCTTTCATCAGTGAAACATAAAGACACACAGAACAAGGACCAGATTTCATTGTACCACAGGATTATTACAATGATTCATATTCATTTGTTCACCAAAGCGTTCCTCATACTCAGACGTACCTGACCATGTCGTCTACACTATGGTAGATGGATGCGTCACCGACTGGGTCTCCCAAGCTGTTAGCTAGGTCCAGTGCTATTTTTAACGTCTAAATTGAACACAAAGAAACAAAGAGAAACATTTAGGTGGCCCTGGAAGTCTCACCTTCCACTGTCCAGATGGAGAGTGGCACTTACTCTTCCGGCATGTTGGATCCAGCTTCTATTTTGCCCCAACTTCCTGCCCAGTAATCACCATCTTGAGCAGCAAGCCTTCACGGGTATTATAAAGTGTTGTTGCCTCAAAGGCAGATCAAGCTGATGAAGACATCCTTTCCACCAGGCCAGGTGTATGAAGCCAAGATTTCTTGCTACCCCTCAATGAGCAGAAGTAAAGGGTACAGACAAGACAACCAAGGGACATGAGCTTTACATTGCAGGCAGCATTACATGAAAGTGAGGTATACCCAATAATATTTGTACAGCTGATGGCCATGGTGAAATGTACGTACACACTATCTGTTCATCTGACTCATGCTAGCACACTCCCATGTAAACAGGTTTCAGAGTCTCCAACGAGAAACTGCAGAATTGGAATTAATTTGCAAACTGGACACCATTAAATTAGGCTAGAATAAAGACTGGGAGTGGATGGATCATTACACAAAGTAAAAACTATTTCCCCATACTAATTTTTCCCCTACTGTTACTCACACCTTCTTGTCAACTGTTGGAAATGGGCCATCCTGATGATCACTACAAAAGTTTTTTTTCTCCTGCTGATAATAGCCCACCTTAATTGATTAGTCTTGTTATAGTTGGTATGGCAACGCCCATTTTTTCATGTTCTCAGTGTATATATATCTTCCTACTGTATTTTCCACTGCATGCATCTGATGAAGTGGGTTTTAGCCCACAAAAGCTTATGCCCAAATACATTTGTTAGTCTCTAAAGGTGCCACAAGTAGTCCTTGCTCCCATGTAAGAAACACAACCATCAGTTCTATTACCTTCCCTCTACTTTCCAGCTGGTAATTACCACTTTCTGGAGCATTCATCACAACACCAAAAAATCATGCCGGATTCCCATGAGACTCCTGCTGAGGGAGCAGCACGTGCTCTTAATGCCCAGTTCCACCAGCATCCCATTGCCACAAAACAGGAATTTGGGGTTTTTTTGCTACCCCTATTTCTAATTATATGTCACCCATGTGGCTTGAATGGAAAATTTTAACCCCAGAACATTTAAAGGGCCAGCATTTTAAAAGCACGATGGAGACATGCATGGGTGGTGCATGATTCCTGCATTTGGGGAATCTGGGCATGAGCACCGGAAGCATCCTAGAAGTGTGTGTGTTGGGGCCACTGGTGCCTGGACCATGGCCCCACCCCCTTCTCCACCCTGAGGTTGTAGAACTGATTAATGTAATTGTTTTAATTGTTCACTTTATTAATGTCACTTCATAAGTAACGTTTTATGAATGAAACAACATTCATTCATAAAACCGGTTACCCCAATAACTGGCTAATTGACAATGAAGAAGCTTGTTAAGAGCCATACCATTCAGCCAGCTGCCCTTATAAATTTCACTTTCAATCCAATTGCTTCTTAAATCACTGAAACTTGCTGTTTCAACATTGTAACTTCTGCTCGCTGTTTGCCATTCATTATACTTGTCTACATTGTCGCTTCTGTTCACTCTTTGTCATTCCTTACACTTGTCCATATTGCAACTCAAACTCCATTTTAAAACGCTCACTCCATTTTGTAAAAGCCTGCTGTAATCTTATTAGTTTAGTTTAAATGTGTGAATGGGGTACATATGGATGATGGAATCAACCTTCAGTGCCAACCTGTCCTGTGAAAGGCTTGCCAACTACAGAAGCAGTTTCTCCTCCCTTGGTTTTCACACCTCAGCTGCTAGAAGAGGGCCTCATCCTCCCTGACTAAACTAACCTCGTTATCTCTAGCCTGCTTCTTGCTTACATATATATACCTGCCCCTGGAAATTTCCACTACATGCATTCGATGAAGTGGGTATTCACCCACGAAAGCTCATGCTCCAAAACGTCTGTTAGTCTATAAGGTGCCACAGGACTCTTTGCTGTCTGCAATTGACAGGTGATCAACCACACAGAACCCAAAGGCAGCGTGACACAGCAAGACCTAAAGACTCTGGATTCAAACTAAAAGCCTATAACAAAGATGGGTGAGATGGAAGACTCTGGGTAACGTTCTGCTGCCAACATGGAAGGGCAGACCCAGCCCTTCCTGGTGCCCGGCTTTCTGGCCAGTTAACCGCCATGAGCTACGATCCCAAGCTGCGAAATCACGGCACGGACTCAAGTTATGTTCAGGACTGGTAACTATACAACAGCTGCAGATCATCCGATGTGTGTGTGTGTATAGGTATTAAGTATTGGTCATAAATCAAATTGTGTTATAATAAATGTGGCATCTTTGCCTTAGCCCCCAAAATGATCCTGTGTAGTTTTGTCTGCATAACAAGGCCATCCCCAAGCTTGGCCTCCTCCCTCTGAGGCTCTGCCCATGCTCCACCCGCACTCCACCCCAGACTCCGCTCCCACTCAGCTCTCCAAGTCTCCAAGTCCCCCGCGTCTCTCCGCCCTCTCCCGCAAGACCCCCCCACACTTTGCACCTCTCTGCCCCTCCCTCAAGGTTCCCCTGCCTACCGCTCTTTGGCAGGTGGGGGAGGCCTCGGGTGAGGGGGCGGAAGGTGCAAGTGCTGGGCGGGGAACAGGCAGAGCGGGGGTGGGAAGAAGAGCAATGCAGGCAGCGCCATAGGGGAAGAGGATGACCTGGAGTGGGGCCTTGGGGCAGAGCATGAGCAAGATTATATGGGCTGGGCAGCCTTTCAGTGGCGGCGCTCCAAAGGTGTCCAGAGGAAAGTGCGCCACGTCCTGTTTGGGGAGGCTTAGCCTCCCCTGGCCTCTTATACCCGCCGCCCCTGGAGACAGGGCATCTTCATGAACACAGAAGCTTGCCAGGTGGGCCAAGCTTTCACACATGGGCAAAGAAGATGTACCACCAAGAGCCAACTCATCCACCCACGTTTGAAAATGCAGCCCTGTGTGTTTAGCTCGATAAGCTGGTTTCAATTAACTACAGAAAGAAGGGAGAAGTGTTAGCCCAGAGCTAGTGTACATGCACATTTTGTTCCCTTCCAAAACTGTTGTGATTTGACTCAGGTTGATTGGCAGCTTCTTAGAATCAGGACAGCTTTATGATCCATTGCCGAAGGCAGAGTTACAAGAACAAACGTGCTTTTCAGTCAAACAGGCCGGGGACAAAGACAATTTATTGGGAGATTTCAGCTTTAAGTTGGTGTTGCTTTCATTCTAGGTTCAACTCATTGCTTAATCCTTTAGATTTATAGCCCAAATGTCTATTATGTTTTGTCATGTGTGGTGCATAAACAATTCCTCTTTATGAGTCATAATTTATTTTCCAATGTACAATAAAAAAAAATTCACTGTTGGAAAACTGCTGCTTTCCACTAGTCAAGACACTACGGGAGGGATTTTCCTTTGTGCCAGCGAGCTAGCAGCCAAGGACAAGGGCTGTAAAAGCCCCTTAGTGGCCCAGAGAAGAATTCCCCCAGCTCCTCCAGAACAGGCGGACACAGGACAGCTAAGGCCCAGCCAGCAAGTCTTGCTTAAAGGTACTTTTCCTTCTGCTGCACCTAGCCTGCATCTTCTGTGCTGCATTTCCAGTGGGTGCAGCACAGAATCTCAGCCAACAGCTTAGCAATGCTGCAATTTGCTTTAAGGCCCCAATTTGAAAAACCTTACTGAGTGTGTTGTAGATGGCTACCAACATACCTATGCTCACAGATCAGGTAGTTAGGTGTGTATGCGGCTGCATACGAATCTGCAGTTATTTGCAGGGGCAAATTGCAGGCATAAAAAGGGAAATCAACAGTATTGGCAACCCCAAGCACTCAAAAAACATGACTCAGGCCCCCTAAATCAGGAGATTGGCTTAAAAACATGAGATTTAAAAAATAATAAACATTGGTTCTTTTTATTTGCGTTCTGGGTTTGGTGTTGATGGGGTGAACTTGGGTCACATTTTCAGGCTTTTCTCACAAGTATGAGGGCTAGAATTTATTTTAAAAAAATGAAAGCTGAGGCTCTCAAATAAACACGTGACTCCAGAACCTGGTGCTTTAAGGAAAAATAAATCCACACCAAATATTGCTAAACTTATAATAAAATTGCAAGAGTTGGTACCACTGGAACAAATTCAGGCCCCTTTAAAAATCAGGCCCCAAAATGTCTTTGCATTGCTACCAATATCAGAACAGCTGTGTTTTAAAGGTTGACTGCAAAGCCTTAAAAAAGATTTTTTTAAAATCACCCACTGTCATGTTTACAAAGTTACTTCTCTGACTATAGCTGCACTTTGAATATTATCTATTTACATCAGCTTATTTTACTCCAAATATCTGTTACTTCTCTGGTTACTGCTTCCTCCTCAAGGTACTGAGTTTGGATACAAATCCCATTTATGCCCTGCCTGAAAAGCCAAACGTTTCAGACCCTGCTCCAGACTTATACAGGTCAAACCTGGGAGTTTGGGCTAATGAGTCTAGATGAAGGACTGCAGAATTTGGTACCTAGGGCTTGAATAGTAAGGAGAGCCCTTTGCAAGGTGGTGAATTCCATCCTGTAGGGGTATCTATCTACACAGGGCTTACTAAAACTCCCAAAGTCCTATCCAGCAGGCACTGGGCTCACTGTAAAACCTGGGAAGGATTGAACAGAGCAGGCTTTTCTCTGGACTTCCAAATCCCAGTCACAAACATGAAGCATCTGCCCACAAGCTATAACACCCCTATCTCCTAAGAGTCCTCTGTTAAAGTCAATAACTAAGTGTCTTATTACACTGATCTAACAATGAGGAAACAGACAGAACTGTCCTCAGCTGTGGCAATGACTGCATACAGGAAATAAACGGCAATACAGCTGTTCCTTTGCAAGTTTTGTTCAAGCGAAAGGGGTTCAGATAATCAAGAGACTCAGGAGTACCCTACAGTACCTGCATATGCCTGGTACAACAGCAAAGTCCAGATTTAAATCTTAGCAGGCTGTCTTCCCATTAACCCCAGCGGGAGTTTCCTATGTAAATTCTCTGCACAATCTTTAGGGAAATAAAGCCCTTTTACATCAACACAGAAAACTCAGCCAAGTGGTTAGCCCAGTCTTACCTCTGCTATCCAATGGAGGGTATTTTCCCTGGTTACCTGGCTTGTGATATTAAAGCCCTCCAGGATGTTTAGAGCCGTGATCAGTGCAGGACCCACATGTGGAGGTGGAGGGCTGAGAACGAGGTGACCTGTCAAGGTGAGAGGAGAGGAATACAGCGATTCACATTAGAAGCTGCTTTGTCACAGTTTTCTAGGACTGTTCTATCTTTAACACTTTACTGTGAGCTGTCATCCGAGGAAAGGAAAACAATCATTTCAAATGTGGGAAGGTAATTATAGGAGATTTGAAAAAGATTTGTTAAAGGACAGGAGTCACAGGGTAGCTGGTCCCTGTGAGTAGACCATGCCCAGCTCCCCTGTGTCAGAGCAGGCGAGCCCAACTGAGACAGAGAGGACAGAGCTACACCTGAGCTCTGAAGGACAGTCGGAGGGTAGGAAGAGGAGGAGTGACTGAGGCAGGTTGTGCCTGGGGAGAGGAATCACTGAGGAGTGGTGCTAACTCTGGTGGTGGATTCCTGGGGAGGTAGCCTTGGGGCTGATGTTCCAGAAAGGAAACTGAGCTAGCAGAACGAGGCAGGGAGCTGCAGAGTCACCACTTGGCCACCAGTGGGTATTTGACCATCCTATTCCAATAGGATAATGGCCCATTTTTCTACTTTTTGATGATAAAGAAGACCTGGAAGGCTTTTTTCCTGCTTGTTTCTTACATTAGAAATTTAAATCTCGTCTATGTCCGAATGAGCAGAAAAAGAAGAAAGGATCGTTTGTTAAAGATTCAACACCTTTCCCCTGCAATTAAAGGATGAGGAAGTTAAGGGATGTGTGGCTCCTCCAAGAAAGACCTCTAGCAAAACAGAATGACCAGTTTTCACAGTTCTGTTATTTTTACGGTAAAAGAAAAACCAGGGGAAAAAATTACTCTCAGGCCTTCTCTATCCACCATAAAAAGGCTTAAAAGGGCATAACAGCATGTTTTTCCCCTTTGCAGACCACCTTTAAGGGCCATTTGAAAGCTGTACAAAACTCCTGGGCTATGACATGGCCTGGCTTACATCAGGTTACAATATGGCATCAACACATTGTCAAGATGTGGCTCTGTGTGATGACGTTACATCAAAATATCAGCACTTGCTTTCACAAGTCCCAAAGCTATCTGAGGGCTTGCCAATATCTCACAAGTGAGGATCAGAGAATACAGGCTTGTTCTGTCAAGGGAAACATGATCCTGTGTCAAATGTTGGAAGCATTCTTAAGTTATCGAGATGCATCACAGTCACCAGTTTGCAGCAGGAAGGTGACTGGGACAGTCTTAATGACCTAGGTGGATCTGTACCCTGCAGACACAAGCCAGTACTTTGACAGAGGTTACAGCTTAGTGGCTTTGCTGCCCCACACTCACTTCTCCCCTGGCTTTTGGGGGCAATTCAGATTTACAGTTGCTAACTGATGCTATCACGTGCCACAGGATGTAGCCTCCTGTGCACCGGAGAGGCAGGGCTGTCAGGACACCTTACCTTGATACACCGTGTGGACTGGATTCTCCACTACAGCATTGTAGTTAATGAAATCTTCTTCTAACAGGACTCCTCCATAGTTATGGACCTGAACAAAAGGGCAAGGCAGAGCAAATCAAAGCAGCTGAGTCAATGAGTTATTGCCACCTCAGTAAACAACATTGTATTCCGACTTTGGTTAAACACCAGTTCACCTCTTATTATGATTTTTGGCTCTGGTGTTCAGAGCCTAAGGGAGTTAGGAGCCCATTGAATTTCAACAGAATCTGAGTGCCTGACTGCCTTAGATTTCCTTTGAAAATCCCATCCTTTATGACTAAAAACTGCTTTAGTCCCTCCCCCTACACCTAAGTGTCAACACATTGAGAAGTTCTGTAGCCCAGTCCCTATAGCATGCCTAGGTGATGGACGTTATGAAACAGCTCTGCATCTCCCTCCATGGCATGATGGGGTGACAGGCACTGCTACAGTTCTGCAGACTTGGGGTGACCCAAGGGATGTATCTGATCCGTTGCCTTTAGTCTTCCTCCTCACATTTTCCAGAGCATGCACTTTGCTTGCTCATTCTTCGAAAGAGACCTTTCCCCCAGGTTCCTTGCAGCATAAGAGAGCTCTCTCTCCTTTCATCCTTGGTTCTTTTCCTGTTTATTTCTCAGTCTCCTCTCCTCTATAGCAATGCCAGTGAAAGAGGGACATCTGGCTCCTTTTATTTTTAACTCCTCCTATAGACTGCTTGCTGCACATATCACTTGGCCAAAGCTACCCCATGGAGTAATGAAGCCTGCATCTCAGCCCTGGAGCCCATTAGATACCTCTGCAGTAATCATCATTATAATGAGGACACTTGGCACTTCTCTAGTGCTTTTCATCTGAGGATCTCAAAGTGCTTGACAAATATTAATTAATTATGTCTCAGAACTACTGCAGAGACAGGCGTGACCTGAAATGTTCAGCTCTGGTTCTGCTCAGAAGTGTCTGGATGTGGGGTTTTGGTTCTGGGAAGACAATGCAATTTTTTTAAACAGTGAAGGTGATTGGAACAGATTGCCCAGGAGAGGAAGGCTGTTCCAGTGGTTAGGGCACTAGGACATGGAAAACCTGGATTCAATTCCCTGCTCTGCCACAGACTTCTTGTGTGACCCGGGGCAAGTCACTTAGCTTCTCTAAGCTTCAATCCCACATCTGTAAAATGGAGATAATAGCACTGCCCTACCTTCCTGGCATGGTGTGAGGCTAAACAGATTAAATATTGTGACATGCGCAGATAATACTGCCATGGAGGCCATGTCAGTGTCACACTCTGCGCCCCATAGTCACCATGGTGGTATAATTATTATATGTTTTGTACACAGTATGCCTTGTGAGAGATCATTTTAAAAGTTTCAATCTGTTGAACATTAACATCCTGTTAAATTGTATATGGTATCACTGTATAGGAAGTTATGACGTTTGGCTCTGAACGTGCCACTGAAACGTGTTGTGAGGTTGGGAACACCCACAAGCAGCTTTTCAGGTACAACAATAAAAAGGCCAAACAATGTTAATGGCCATTGAAGAGAATCAAACACTTACAAGGATCACCCCAGGAACTTTATACAATGGAAACCTCTCAGAGATCGCACGTACCCAAATGGAGACTGTTTGACTCATGTCCCAGCAAAAGATCTTTCCAGCAAGCTGGAAAAAGATATAAAAGGGGGAAGTGACATCATCATTTGGCCTCACTCGCCCTCCTGAAAACACCTGAGGAACAAAGACTGAACTGTGAGAATAAGAGTCCCAGGCAGGACAGAACAATTCCTGTCTGCGTATGCAAAAGCTATAATCTGTTTATATAGCTAACAGGGTGAGACACTGCTTGATTCAAATCCTATCTAGTTTATAAAGCTTAGATTATATTTTTGTTTATTTCTTAGGTAATCTGTTTTGATCTGCATGCTCACTACTTATAATAACTTAAAATCTATCTTTCTGTAGTTAATAAATCTGTTTTATATTTTTACCTACAACAGTGTGATTTGCTTGAAGTGCTTGAGGGAATCTGTTCAGGAACAAAAACTGGTGCTTTGTCCTCTCCACTTTGAGGGAGGGACGGACTGGATAATAAACGTATACTGGTCAACCTTTTGACCAGGGCAAGATGGTTCAGCTCGTGGTCCCAGCAGTGGCAAAGCCAGGTTTTAGCAGCAGGGGGAGTGAATACATAAAAAAGGCACCACCCGCCGCGAAGCAAAAAGAAAAAAACAAAACCCCAACTGACCCGCCGCCAAAGTGCCGTTGAAGACCTGAGCGGCTGAAGGACCCGCCACCGAAGTGGCGCTAAAGATCTGGAGCACTACCCGGAGCACTGCCAGGTGAGTAAAAACACCGGCAAAGACCTGGAGCGACGCCGGGTGAGTAAAAATTAAAAATTTTCTGCTCAGTGGGAGCAGCCACTCCCCCTGTTCCCCCCATAGCTGCGCTACTGGATCCCAGGCTGTGGAGCTGGGGGGAGAAGCCTTCATATAACTGAAGTTGGGTGTGTCCCTGCCTGTGTAAAGGTTTGTGTAAATGCAGGGCCGGGAGCAGTCTGCAGTTTGGCACAGCATCACAGTGAGTAAGGGAACCCAGACTGGTATGCCAGAGGGTTCCGCAGTACCTCAGTTCCAGGTTGTACCCCGGTGAAACCTATCAAAGTCAGTACAAAAGACAGAAAGGCAAGAGATGTGATGGATGCTCTGTCACTTGGCATCTTTGACTCAAGACCAGATGCCTGTCTTGAAGATATGCTCTAGTTCAAGTACAAATTATTGGGCTCAAGAGCGCTTACTGACAGGGAAGGGAAAGGCAGCTCCCTTCGCTACAGAAGCAATTGTGTGAAATTCCATGGCCTGTGTTTTACAGAAGGTCAGAGCAGATGATAATTGCCCCTTTTGGCCTTAAAGTCTGAGTGTGTGTACTCACAAAACCCTCGGACTCTTACAACCAAACACACACGGGCCTGGCTCCCTTCACTTACGTCCATATGAATGAGAGTAACTCCACTGAAGCCAATGGAGCGACACCTGTGTATGATGCGGTACGAGACTCAGGCCCATGGCTGCTCTAGCTAGTGCTTTGGTTTTCCACCTCAAAGATCAGACTAAGCAGACCCTGCAGTTTTGGGATCTGTTTTTTCGTAATGAACCACTCAGCATAGCGAGAGGATACTGGCTCAGGTGGAACCATTAACAGATGAAGCACAGGAGCAGGAGAGTTAATGCTTTCCCATGCGGGGCATGTTCATCTGGGACACTGTAACGAGGCGGTGTGGCTCCCCTCCTCCCCAGGGAGGGTCGAGCCCCGTCAATCATCCACAGGGGCGGGACCGCTGGGTGGAAGTCCCACCCCTCATATGGTCAGGCGGCGACCCGGAAGAATAAAAGCCGGGCCCCGGCCTTCAGTTGGAGCCCAGCCGCCGTCAGGAGCAGACGTGCCCACCGATGCTCGTAACTGGGAGGCTGCTGAGGCCGGAGGCCAGGGCCAGGAGCCGCCAGAGCTTCCCCGCTGTCGCTACAACGAGGAGCTACTGGAGCTTCCCTGCGGTCACTACAACGAGGAGCTGCCAGAGCTTCCCCGCAGCCGCTACAACGAGGAGCTGCCAGAGCTGCCCCATCCCTACTACGGCCCTGAGGAGCCCCCAGACCAGGCCTGGCCCGCATTTCCAGAGATACTACCAGACCTGCCGCCCAGCCCGGACTGGGAGGAACTGATGGTGCTGGACGTCCCTGAAACTGAAACCCCGGACCAGGTAGGAACAGAGGGGCATGTTGGAAGTAGCCCGGGGGCAGCTGACCCCAGTCAGGCTGCAGAGCTACCCCTGCCTATGTCAGTGTGTTTCGGTCAGGATCCCCACTGGCCACCGCTAGCAGTGACAGCCGCTACCAGGGCCCCGGGCTGGAACGCAGAGGAGTGGGTGGGCCTGCGTTCCCCCTGCCACCCGTAGCCGGGTGGCAGAATCCCCCTCTCCCCGGCCTAAGGAGACCACTGTGAGTGAACTATTGTAACTGTGTTTGGTGCCCCGCCCGAACCAAGGGCTGGGCCCCTTTTGAATTTGCCACTGCTCTGCCCTGCCTCAAAGGGCCAGAGCTGATAGAACTATTGTTACTGTGTTTGGTGCCCTGCCCGAACCAAGGACTGGGCCCCTTTTGACTTTGCCACTGCTCTGCCCTGCCTCCAAGGGCCAGAGTTGATTGTACTCCTGTAACTGTGTGGTGCCTCGCCCGAACCAAGGGCCGGGCCCCCCTTTTGACTTTGCCACTACACGGTCTTCTTCCCAGGGGCAAACTTCCCAGGGTAGGACCGCGGGTCCAAGGATCAGATCCTAGACGACAGTGAGGCCGGTGTGGCTCCCCTCCTCCCCATGGAGCGTCGAGCCCCGGCAGGAACTCGTTTACAGGCACAAATAGCCTGAAAGGCACATGCAAGTCAGGGTTTGCACTCACATGCAGCGCAGCATGCATACGCATCATCTCATCTGCCTAAAATGTGCAAATTCCCACCTACACTTTCTGCATTAGGAGGGAAAAATGGGATCCGGTGTCTTGCAGATTTACCCGACTGCACATCTTAAATGTCATTTGTTCAATCAGAACAACAAACCACTTTAAGCTTATCTGTGAGCTCAGTACTTTGCTCTTCTGTGCAGAGTAGGTTTTAATAAGAAGCTTAACTCTATTGCCTGGCATATTTTTTTGTGCTCCTAATCCTTTGCTTTACTCCTGTTTACAGAGCTCCCCCTTTGCCTGGCAGCCACTTCTTTGCAATTCTGCAGCAGCAGAGGGTTTGGGGGAGGGTGGTTAACGAAACAGGGATTAGCACAGCATAGAGATGTGAGCTGTTCCCCCTTCTTGGAGATATGGAGAAAGGCCCAAGAACTTGTTGCAAGTTCTGTGTGATTACTCTACAAACAGCAGCTTTTCACACTCAGGCCATGGCATTTTGGGAACATTTGCAAAATGAACGGAACCCTGGGAAGGGAATAACTTTCAGGGTCATATGGGAGGGATCATCACTCTCCAGTGAAATCCGGAAGTGCAACTTTTGTGCACATGCTTTATTCTTTAGTGCTTATTTTAACACAGATGACAAAGATAACAAAAATAGCAAAGAGAAGAAAGGTATCTAATCTGGAGTAAAAAGTCAATATCAGATTTTAAAACAAGATAGGCAAGATCAAAAGAGTAAAATATAACCAATAATCTTTGACAGGTTAAAGAGATTTGCCTATATTGTGAAACAATGGTCATTTTTCAGAGCAGCAGCCGTGTCAGTCTGTATCCACAAAAAGAACATAAGCTTTGAGCATAAGCTTTCACAATTCAGCCCCAGTTTGGAGTTCTTTGTAAAGAAAGATCATATGCTAATTGCCAGAATTATTCCTTTTCGGGAAAAGGAAGAGGAAGAAAAAGACCTAAGAAAAGCCCAAAAACTAAGTAAAAGAAGGTAGGAGGGGAATGGTAGGACAGAGAGGAGAGGGGGAAAAGGGAGAGAGGGAGGGGATACACTGGAAAGATGGGAGGGACTATGATCTCAGGGAACACTACAAAACACAAGGTTACCTGTTGGGTAAGGCTATGATTTAGTCATAGGTATTTTTAGTAAAAGTCATGGACAATAAACAAAAATTCACAGCCGTGACCTATCAATGACTTATGCTATACCCCTGACTAAATCCTGGTGGGGGGGGTGATGCTGCAGGGGGTGCCCGGGGGGCGGGGCTGCTGCTGGAGGGGGCACACCCCAGGGGGCTGCTGCTAGGGTGTTCCCCATGGCTAGCTGCACCAGCCACCACTCGGGTGGTCCCTGGGGCCAACTGCCCAGGGCCGACCAAGCAGTAGACAGTGCACCTGGCCCTGGAACCAGCTGCTTGGGTGACCCTAGGGTCAGCCACACTGGCTGCTGCGTAAGTCAAGGAGGTTGCAGAAAGTCATGGAATCCGTGACTTCTGCGACATCTGTGACAGACACGGAGCCCTATTAATGAACAATTTAAATGATTATTCTGATACTTCCAGAAATGTGGACCATACATCCGTACACTTATCTATTGGTTCCATTGCCGCCAGGCTCCCCAAGTCAGAGTACCATTCTGCGATAGTTGGGTGCACTTAGGACTGCCACCAGGTAGAGTTAAACATTTGGCTCTGATCAGAGCTCTGTGCAACCCACATTTTTTTCCAAGGATTTGAGGTTCCAAGATGGATTGGTTAGGCCTAGGATGGTGTGGCCAGCTTGCATTTCCACTAGGGTGGAGAGAAAGAAATTTCACTATTTACCTCAGTCCAGAAAAGACGGATCACAGGGCAATCCCATAATATGTGGTGTAAGTTTGCACTGAAGTGCAGCAATTTTAAACATGAAGTCACTTAGAAACTGGAACTTTTTGTCCTTGTTCCTTTTCTTCAGACCTCCCTTCCCGCTGTGGTGCTGCCGAAGCAGAGGGGACAACAGAGAACTTTCTGAACATGGTAGCCTCATTACAGCAAGTAGAACGCAGCTCAGAGCAGTCCAAGATGGTGACTGAATAGCTGAATGAGTCATTGAGCACAGGCTCTGAGACCACAAGCTATCATGACCTCTTGTTTATGTATCAGCATGGCAAAAAATAATACATGCTGCTTCCCTAGTGCTGTTCGCTGAGAATCCCAAAGCATTTAAAAAGCATTAGCTAAGCATCACAACAGCCCTGCTTACTATCTCCCTTTTACAGATGGAAAAACTGAGGCACAGAGCAATTAAGCCCCATATTTTCAAAAGAGCCCCCTAATTTTGGTTAGCCAATGTTAGACCCTCTGGCCTGATTTCCAGAGGTGCTAGGCATTTGTACATCCCACTGATCTCAGCTGGGGAAGTTGGTGCCTAAGTGACTTGCACAAGGTTACGCAATGAGGCAATGGCAAGGCCCAGGAGAAAACCCAGAATTCCTGACTCATAGTTCAGTTTTCTAACCAAAAGATAATGCTCCCTCCTTTATAAATCAAGCCTGTATTTATAGGACTGCAGGAATCTCCTGTCTATAGAAGTTACTAACATAACAAAACTAAAGCAGAGCAGCTGAGTAATGAATTGTGAGTGTGGGCAAAGGCTGGGTAGCACTGGCACCTCTCTCAACCTCAGCTTACACAAAACCACATCAGTGCTCACCAGGGAAAATTTGGCTACATTAACTATGGTTGTGACTCTGACTCAAATGCTTTGAAAAGGTTCACGGAATGGGGTCTTCATGGTGAGGACTTTCACCTCAAGGTCCCCAGTTCAAATACCCCAAAGCTGTTACTGACTGAAAGTCATTACCATCTGATAGCTTTTTGGTGTGCAAAGAGTTAGTAGCATAATTTAGTGGCCAGCTAGTAGCCACTAACTGGCCACTAAATTTGATGGTCAAATGGAGGATTGTTCTCTAAGGCCTTCCAGCACTTTTCCTAGGACCTAAATTTCCTCCAAAACTTTAACAATTCAAACCTTACAGACTAGTCCTATCAAATGTAATAGGGATTAAACAAATGGGGTTCTCCAGACATGACTGTAAAAATCTATCAAATTTAAGATAATTAGATCCTTTCTGTAGTTTCTCTGGGACATTTTGATAGAGGAAAGAGTAGTTTTCACTTTCATAGGTGATAGCGCCACTTCATTAGTCACTTACCCTGGTTTAAATTGGATTAACTCCATTGAAGTCAATGGAGTTGCACAGAGGTGGGAGAAAAACTGAGCACCAAATTTCTATTTTTAATCACTCAAGTCAAAACTGGCTAGTACTCACCCTCAGGATGCATCCATCCACATTTAAAACAAAGAACAGCTAGGTGGCACCATTATCTGTGCAAGGTTGCACTAACTATGCAATAATCCATGTCCAGGTAAGTACAGACATAGCTCACCTCAGTAATGATCTCCTGGGTTAGGTTTCCATCATAGAAGGCTGAGACCCCTTCTGAGCCAACGAGATCCAAAATGGTGGCTAGATCAACTCGCCTCACAAACATTCCAGGCAACAAAGGCTGGCCATCTGGAAGGAAAGTCTCTCTGAATTTGTCAGAGTAGTTCAGCTCCTTCAGTTCAGTGATAGCTCTGGCTGTAGCAAGAAAGGTAACAGCAGTGTTACAGGAGGAGACCACCTAGGACATTCAGATCACCCCCAGAGACTAGCTGAAGAAGATGGCCGCCAATGACGCATCTGCAGCCTGTATAGTTCTGCTCTCTGGTTTGTTAAGAACGGTGTGTGTGTGTAAACATGGGAGGGATTCCCATCCATTGCCCTCTTTGAAAAGTGACAGATAGTCATGGATCATGAGGGCAACAGGATCATCATGTGACCAGTCAACAGTAGGAGATGGGTTGTCTTGTGGCTATAGTGTGAGATTTGGATTAGGGGTCAGGATTGCATTGCTAGATCTGCCACAGATTTGCTGTGTGTCCTTGGGAAAGACACACTGGTCTGCATTTGTTGTGCACGCTTGAGTGCACATAGTGCACTTTCCCACATTGTATATGGAGAGTGTTTGATGCATGAACATAAAGGCAAGCATAAGTGTGCAAGTCCCCTGCCTGGAGTTGGACCAGTAGATCCACACGCACTGTGGCTGGCACTAGGAGGTCTAATTTCCTTCTTGCTCTCCCAGCCTGGCCTGTTGCACCTTGAGCTCCATCCACTAAGAACTCCACTGCTAAAGGCAACATAGGAATACCCAGTATAAACGCAGTCCCTGCCTGCTACCAATGCTCATAAGAACATAAGAATGGCCATACTGGGTCAGACCAGCAATGGTCCATCTAGCCCAGTATCCTGTCTTCTGCCAGTGGCCAATGCCAGGTAGTTCAGAAGGGAATGAACAGAACAGGTAATCATCGAGTGATCCATCCTGCCATCCACTCCCAGCTTTTGGCAAACAGAGGCTAGCAACACGTCAGAGCATGGGGTTGAATCTCCACCCATCCTGGCCAATAGCCATTGGTGGACCTATCCTCCATAAACTTGTCTAATTCTTTATTGAACCCTGTTATAGTTTTGGCCTTCACAACATCCCCTGTCAATGAGTTCCACAGGTCGACTGTGCGTTGTGTGAAGAAGTATTTCCTTCAGTTTGTTTTAAACCTGCTGCCTAGTAATTTCATTGGGTAACCCCTAGTTCTTGGGTTATGTGAAGGAGTAAATAACACTTCCTTATTCACTTTCTCCACACTAGTCAAGACTGTATAGGCCTCCAGTATATCCCCCCTTCATCATCTCTTTTCCAAGCTGAAAAGTCTCAGTCTTTTTAATCTCTCCTCAGACTGAAGCTGTTCCATACCCCTAATCATGCTCCATTCCAGCTGGTCAGCCTTCTTTGGGTATGTCTACACTGCAGCTAAAAACCTGTAGCTGGCCTGTGCTCATTGACTCAGACTCATGGGGCTCTGGTTGCAGGGCTGCGTAACTGAGGTGGAGACATTCGAGCTGTAGGACTCTGTGAGGTGGAAAGGCCCAGAGCTCAGGCTACAGCCTGAGTCCAAACGTCTACACCACAATTAAAAAGCCTCGCAGTCTGAGCCTGACAAGTCCAAGCCAGCTGGTACAGGCCAGCTGTGGATGTCTAATTGCAGTGTAGACAGATCCTTTTTGACACAGTCTGGCCATCTGCAGCCTCCCCAGCAGAGGGGCCATGCTCTAGTGAATGTGCTAATGTAAAGTGAATCAGGACTCCAGCTTCAGTTCAGGAAAAGTCTAATGGTAGCATAGGAGTGTCCATCCAGAAAATTATGGGAAAGACTTGTTTGAACATCAGGGTGAGAGGTGCCTCAGTAACAAGCCAGATTAGATCAGATAGATACATGGATTTGCACTGCACCCGCCCGCACTATCAATGGGAGAACTCGCAGAGACTCCAATAGTGCAGGATCTGACTCCATGTTTCCAACATGCTATTTCTAACGAGAGATAAGCCCAAACCAAAGAGTCCACCTAGGAAAGATCCACTCTGGATCTTTCATTCTGTGCTGTTCAGATTTCTAACCCTGATGCAGTGCATTTCCCTGTCTGAAGAGCATTAAATTCCAGGAAGTTAACCCCCATCCACATTCCAAACACATAAATGCAGTCCCCTTCTTCCTTAACATATGCAGGAGGAAATACGTCCTGGCATACATCACATAGGACCCCTTTGCTGCGTTAAGGTTCTCACCCAAGTCATGCGTGACATTGAATCCATCCTGGGCAATGTTGGCAGCAAGACCCAAAAGTTCTGACCATGGGAGTCTGGCGAAGAAGAAAACACAAAGAGAAATTTGCATTTGAAATGGAGCACAGTAAAAGTAGAGCTGTCTTCAGGGGACTAGCACTGGGGTTAGGACAGGGGTAAAGTCAGGATATGTTTTGTTGGAACTTGGAAGTCTCTTTGTTGCAGCCAGAGAACAGAACTGAGACACTGCCCCCATCTCTGTAGCCTTGGGAAGTCACTTAACACCTCCTCTCCATGTTCTAGCTATAAAATGAAGGTAATAAGATTGATCTACTGCACAGGGGTGGGTGCAAGGATTCATTGAGTAGAACTGATCAGAAAACCCAATACTTTCCATGAATGTTTTTGAATGAAGTGGAAAAAAAAAATCATGTGAAAATTTTTGCAGAATTTTTTTAGAAAATGAAAACCAGAAAAAAGTCAGTTTTTGAAAAAAATTCTTTTTTTCATTTTAAACCCACTTCCTCACTTATTTTTCCCCTGCAAATGGCAGATATTCTATTCTATTCTATGAGAAAAAGGGATGGATCCCAAACTTTTCAATTTTAATTTCTTTGTCAAAAACCCAGAAAATTGAAACCAAAATGAAATGCTTTGTTTTGGCCAAACATCCTTTTAGTGGAGGGAGGGGCTTGGAGGGGTGGGAGGGAACAAAATCAATCTGTTCTATTAGTTAATTAGATTTTTATCTAAGTTTGGGGTCTGGTTTTCACAGGGCTCAAATGCCCTTAGCTGCCACTGAATTCAATGAGAGTTGAAGTGCTCAGGTCATCTGAAAACTGAGTCATAGACATGCGACTGCAGGCACATCTGTGATAAATGCACATGCAAATCAGTCCTGTGATTGCATTTGTGAAATTCTGAAAACCCCAGCCAGTGTTTGTAAAGTGCACTAGGGACAAAAAGTGCTGCACTTCAAAGGGAGAGATCTGGAAAACAACACGTCCCAAGGGAAAGTGAATCAGTAGCCTATCCAAGAATATCAAGAGAGTCCTGTTGCAGGGTGAGCTGGGGGGCAGAGCTTACGGGGCCCTGCCAACAGCAAGATCCTATGGCCATGGAACCCACACTAAAGCTGAATCTGCCACTGACCAGAGATTACAGTGTGAGCAGCTGACAAGTTGGAATAAGTGGGTGTTTTTTCCTGCAACACCTTTCAGTAGAGTGCACTCTGTGCAGAGCTAAACCATATGAAATATTCTTACCTTCCATGTGACTGATGTGCCTCGTGCATCCCTTGTATCATGCCTGGCACCCCCACCAGGAGACCCGGCTGGACAAAAGAAAGCATAGAAAGGAAGAGTCAAGTCGCCCTAAGGACACTGTCTCTGATTACCATAAAGGAGAGGCCATTGCTCGTCATACAGAAGGGTCTTAGCATATTTTCCATATGAAGTGAAAGACGTTAAAGATGTCAGAAACGTAGGTACAAGGGTTGGTGACAACACAGTTAGCTTATGTAACGCCAATATTTAAAAAGGGCTCTAGAGGTGATCCCGGCAATTACAGACCGGTAAGTCTAACGTCAGTACTGGGCAAATTAGTCGAAACAACAGTTAAGAATAAAATTATCAGACACATAGAAAAATATAAACTGTTGAGCAATAGTCAACATGGTTTCTGTAAAGGGAAATCATGTTTTACTAATCTATTAGAGTTCTTTGAAGGGGTCAACAAACATGTGGACAAGGGGGATCCAGT
>NC_133782.1:26261035-26291627 GCF_003597395.2 Chelonoidis abingdonii | reverse complement strand
GGTAAAGAATGGTGTCCCTAGCCTCTGTTCATCAGAGGATGGAGATGGATGTCAGGAGAGAGATCACTTGATCATTGCCTGTTAGCTTCACTCCCTCTGGGGCACTTGGCATTGGCCGCTGTTGGTAGACAGATACGGGGCTAGATGGACCTTTGGTCTGACCCGGTACGGCCGTTCTTATGTTCTAATGTTCTTATGTTACAGTTAAGGAGTAAAAGCCTTTGGGAAGAAAGTGGGACAAATTCATTCCTGATGTAACCCCAGTGATGTCAATGGGATGAACTCTGTTCCATGACCTGCAACCTTTGTTATTTATCTATCTAACATTTTGGATATTTCTAAAAGTATGTCTACATGGCAAAAAAAACAATAAAAAAAATTGCACAGCAGCAAGTCACAGAGCCTGCTTGTGCTATGGTGCTAAAAATAGCCATGCAGACATTCATGCTCAGGCTGGAGCTCAGGCTCTGAAACCCAACCCCTTCCCTGGGCTTCAGAGCCCAGGCCCATACGTCTACATGGCTATTTTCAACTCCATAGTGTGAGCCCAAATCTGTAGACCCAGGTTCTGAAACTCTTTACTACCTGGGTTTTTGCCATGTAGACATACTCTCAGGTGCCTATCTCCTTGGTATCTCACTCTCTGAAGTAGACTGTTCTTACTTAATTTCCCTTATCCCAAAGCATGACTCAGTTTACTCATTTCCAGTCAGACTTGCTGGCTCAAGGAATTTCTACGTTGCACATGAAACATTTCCCCTCTAGGCCACCAGGGCTAATCTGGGTTGGCTCAATAATGGAAAGATGGTCATCATCATGTAAGTGTTCTGTGGCCTCTGAAGAACAAGTGGGTGAGTCTCCGTTCAGCTCCTAGTGGACAAAAACCTAGAGCTCCTCGTAGTCAGTTACAAAAACCACCCTCAGGACTGACAAACCCTCCCCTGCTGTTGGCAGGCTCAGGAGAGTGGGCCACGGAGACCGAACTCCCCTCTCAGCCCTGGAATGAATGGCTCCAGAGTCGGACTGAGGAGCGGTGTGGGGATGAGGATGCTTGACCTGTGTTTGTATCTGTTCTGTGAATAGGGGATTTGATACACCAGCGCCTTTCACCCAAGCTAAACTCCCCTTTGAGTAACAGGCATCCCACCACTCGCTGCCCATACATTAATGATGGGAATCAGGGTTAGTGGGGACTGGAAGGAGAAGACATGTGAACATTAGAAAGGAAGCCCCACGAAAAGAAAATATAAAGGTTCTCCAGCCCACCTTCAGCTCCCAGGCCTTCCGAAGGCCTTCTTCCTGGATCCCAAAGGGGGCTGTCTCTCGGAAGTCAATCACCTGACTCTTGTTCTTCCGGATATCGTGGACCAGCATTACTCCCCCACTGCAAAGCAAGAGCACATTGGGCATACAGAGCTCTTTGCTGTCCATTGGACTCCCCGAGCATTTACTAATGCAGCTGTGAGCCTGTACCCCATTCTGCTGACTTCATGGGCACACACAAGCATTTAGTCCTGGCAGGCAGGCAGAACCATCACAGCCAGGGGAGAGTGACTTGGAGGCTGTTCCGTTTTGTGCAACTTCACCTAATCCATTAGCTGATGCCAGTGACAGCATCTTTATCACCAGTAATGATATAAGAGGCAGAAAGAGCTCAGTCTGCGTTTCAGATCCCAATCTCTGACCTCGGATTTGTAAGATGAGCACATTTGATCTACAAGTGAGCACAAGCCAAAACCTTGGAGAGGGGGTGTATTTGGAATCTAAAGCACGATCCACATTTTGAAAATGGCCCTATTTTTAGAGTGGGCCAGAGCAAAGTACTGGCTCCAAACACATCAGCTCAGACATGGGGGTGTACAAAATCCAGACCTAAAAGCTGCTGCATAAGCCTATTTCTAACTTGTTCTGGAATCCTTATTAACTCCGATGATGACTGGTTGTTTGTTAAGCATCACTGTTATCAGCTCTGCACAGCACACACAAAATACAGTTAGTCGGCACTCTTAATAATTTACAGAACAGGGAAAATCCCAATGTCCTTGGCAGATGCCCACAGGGAAAAGCAGGGTTTGGTGTGAAGGCCTGGACTGGGATTCACGAGACCACAGTTCACTTCCCAGGCCTGTCACAGACTTCCTGTGCGATCTTGGCTAAGGCCCCAGATCTGCGTCTCAGTTCCCCCTCTATAAAACAGAGAGAACAGCACTTTCTTTCTCCCATTCTTTGCCTGTCTTCTCTGTTTAGATTGTAAGCTTTTGGGGGCAGGGACTATCTCTCCTGTGCATACATCCTAGCACAATGGGGCCCTCTTCTTGACTTCTACGACTTTACAAACAACAATGCAACTCCACTTTCCAATGGAGTTATTACAGGGACTTGTTCAACTATGGATTTTACCAGGTTCCTTCAATACAACCTTCCCTTTACACCAATATAGCAGCTCTTTGTGTCCTAACTGTTTATATGACCCAATAGAAATCAGTTTCATCTGAGAAATGACTTATTTATAATCTCTATCACACTCGGGCTCCAGAATAAACATTTAGATCAAGAATGGGCTTGTGTCACCATAGGAAATCATGCTTCTATGTGTACAATGTGGCCTGTTCTGCTGCAGCTGAGATCACAGGAATCATTTCACATTTAGTGACCCAAGTACTCAGAGGCCCACATGTCATAATGGGCACATTCTAGCATGCATTAGAAACCATTACAAAACATCTACAAGTTTAACAACTAAAATCTGGTGGGGGAGATCATGAAGAAACGTGTGAGACAGCAGAGAGGAAGGTGACGAACCAGCAGAGTTCAAACTAAAAACACCTTCAGAATCAAAAACGTTGAAGCTTTTTTTGAAAGTGAGATTATTCATTATTGTTGACTATTGTTCATAGATTCGAAGGCCAGCCTAGTCCAACTTCCTCCATAACACAGACCATAGATTTCACCAAATGATTCCTGCATTAATCCCTAAAGCTTGTGGTTGGACCAGTGCATATTTTAGAAGGACAACTAATTTTGAAGACTGCAAGTGATGGAGAATCCACATTCCGTGGTACATTGTTCCAATAGCTAATTATTTGTGCCTGTTGGTTTAAAATTTAGTTGTTCACTTGATGCTTTAATCCCCAATTAGAACACAGGAACTCTGTGCCTTAGAAGTCTTGGGTAAATTGCATATTTCCCAAATCCATTCCCAACTAATCCATCCATTTGTGGTTTGTTCTGTTTTGTTTTTTAATCCTAAACAGAGATTTAGTAACAGGCTTTGGGATCAAACCAGGGGTTCCACTTACAACAAAAGATTCTCAAATCCGAGTTGATGAGACATTATCAGGTGACAGCATTTATGTAACATTCCCTGGGACTTCCTGGTGTCCTGTCAAGCGCAGGGTTCAAGTCTCACTTGCATAACGTCTTTTGAAACTAACACCAAAGGGAGGCAGCAGCTCTAGGTAGTAGGCTAGACTCGGGGGTAGTGAGGTCACATGGAGTCCAAGCTGGTGCAGTTGGCACTTTCCTCCAGCCCCATCACTCTGCACATTCCTCCAGTTTAGATCTCCTTACATTCACTTTGTCCCACCAGGAGTTGAGGGAACCCCCATATAGCAACATGCTACTGCTGCTATTGTAATAGGGCCATGATTTACAGGTGTAACAAATCTTATTCGGTTCTCCAAAACACACCAGGACAGATCCACTCAGCATACTGGGAGTGGGGGAATAGGGAGCATTCCACCCCTGTTTAATCTCTCCCGATCCTGGGGGCCAGATGCACCCCTACACATGCTAGAGCAGACTCAGGGCTGCTCTAGCTTGTGCTTGCTGGAATTGCCTTCTGAGAACCCTTCAATTGGTCCTGGATCATCAGAGTGCAGCACACTCCAGCCATGCCTCTCTCCTGCCACTGGCCCAGCTTAGCAATGCAAAGCAGCCAGAAGGATGGGAGAAAGGATCTGGTCTACCACTGTCACAATGATTTGGTAGCCAACCTTGCCTCCCCACTAGCATCCAGCATGATAGTTTAGAATAAGGACTCAATTGCACCTGTGTTACAGCACGGGCTGGTAGAAAAAGCTTTTGCTGTGTAAACGGTTCTGATCTGATGTGGTGCAATGACAAACCTCCACAGCAGAAGATCTTAGAAGCAGCATGCATGACTCGGGGCAGCATGTGTCAGCCTGGCTCCCAGGAACTCTGCCCACACTCCCATCTCTGCTGGCTGCTGCAGAGGGGGTGAGGTTATAGCAGCTTGAGCAGTCCTTGTGCACAGGAAGAGCAAGGACAGAGCGTGGCCAACCTTGTCTAGAGGCACACAGAGGAGAAGGATCGTTGTAGCCTCTCCCCTGCTTTCAAGGCTGTGAAGGGCTCGTCAGGCTCCATCCCTATAATGAGGATGCAGTGGAAGCCTTCCCCATCACCAGCTGGCAGGTGCACAAAGGAGGCGACAAGCATGGAGTCAGATGACACTTTGTGATCCCAATTCCTCCCGTGCCCATCCCCAGAGCACAGGGCAGCCCCAGAGCCGCAGCGCAGAGAGGAACTCCTTTCAGCTCCTTGGCAAAGCTCTGCACCACCTGCCTGACCAGACTCCTGGCTCGACACTGCCCCATTGCCCAGACCCAGTGCCCTCCTGGTTCTGCCCCCTCAGCACGCCACCACACCAAGTGGGCCCTCTCAGCAACGGGGAGCACAGTCACCAGTTTGCACCTACCCGCCGATGCCGGACGTGTGGGGGTTGATTATTCCTGCGCACAGAGCTGCGGCGATGGCTGCATCCACTGAGGATCCCTGCTTGTTGAGCACCTCAATGCCCAGCGCCGTGCAGCGGGCAGCGTCGGTGACCACGGCACCCTGGTGGAATATCTAGGAGAAGCAAAGCCATGCGGTAGGAGAAAGGCAGCGCCATCTGCTGGTGGAAGGAGCATTTCCCACACTCGCATTCAAGCCCATGGCAGGGCCTGGTCTGGGGCCCATAACGAACATGGGCAGCTGCAGATGGTTTGTGTCTGTGTGCAATTCAAGGGGTTGATTTTGACCTGTAAATGGCTGAGCAGTTGGATTCCTGACTACGTCACTTCTTGTGCTGCAGCTGAGACTGCCAGGCCTGACTTCTCCTTAGACAAAAGGCCTCCAGCCACTGCTACCGGTGAAGTGCCAAATGCTCTAATGCAGCCGGTCATTCCCACAGCCACGCTCTAGCCCTAGGTATACCATGTTATGTCACAACCACAATTGGCACCTGGACAGGGCTGAGAACAGCTGGCCTCTTTGTTCTACACAAAACTCTTCATGTTTTGTATGTTTTCAAAATCCCATACAAAACTTAACAAAACACCAAGGCAGACATCACAAGCAATCCCCACAGCACGGCCCTCATTTCCCCAACACACTTAAACACAACCCCCATAGCAGGGCCCCATCCCCATACAAACACAATCCCTGCAGCAGGGTCTCCCATCTCCATGCACACACCTAAACACAACCCCTGCAGCAGCCCCCCACACCTCCCATCACCCCTATGCATCTAATCAAAACATCATAGCAGGGCCCCCATCCCCACCAGCACACCTAAACACAACCCCCATGGCAGGGCCCTCATCCCCCTGCACACACCTAAACATAACCCCCTGTAGCAGGGTCACCCATCACCCCCATGCACCTAAACAAAACCCCATAGCAGGGCCCCTATCCCCACCACCACCACACCTAAACACAACCCCTGCAGCAGGGCTCCCCCATCACCACGCACCTACACAAAACCCCATAGCAGGGCCCCTATCCCCACCACCACCACACCTAAACACAACCCCTGCAGCAGGGCTCCCCCATCACCACGCACCTACACAAAACCCCATAGCAGGGCCCCCCATCCCCGTGTACACACCTAAACACTGGGGCAGCTCTAGGCATTTTGCCGCCCCAAGCACGGCAGGCAAGCTGCCTTTGGCGACTTGCCTGCGGGAGGTCCCCGGTCCCGTGAATTCAGCGGCAGCCTGCAGGAGGTCCGCCAAAGCCGCGGGATCAGCGGACCCTCCGCAGGCACGCTGTCGAAGGCAACCTGCCTGCCACCCTCGCGGCGACCGGCAGAGTGCCCCCCGTGGCTTGCCGCCCCAAGCACACGCTTGGTGTGCTGGTGCCTGGAATCGCCCCTGCCTAAACACAACCCCTACAGGAGGGCCTAGCTATTTGTCAAGGATGGTCAGGAAACAAGTTTGCTTTTACTATGTTAAGCACCTAGGTACAGTACTCTAATTGTGGGCACTCTAAAAATACACCACAGACAGACAGAAAGGTTAGACTGTTAGACTGCTATCTAAACAGATATCTATTGCAAATGAACTCTGTGCATCAGCAAGAGTCCAAATAATTAAAAGAGCAAGGATGTGCCTTTCCCATTCTGAGACCTGCCCCAGGACATCTAGCCAAGACCTCCCACCTCATTGAGCAGTATGGGGAGGACAGTGTGGTCAAGACCCACTGACACCTGTTTGCGACACACACACTGCATTACACGACATCACAGCACACTAGTAAATGTTCTGTAGCCTATTTTGTCAAAGCAACAAAGTCTTAGTAAAATGGGCCCGCACAGCAGTGTTGCCTTTCCTGTGAAACCCTTGCGGTGACGTGGGGAGAGACAGCCAGTGTGTAAAATATGAAGCATGGACAGAGAATAGCAGGCGCTTCCTCTGTAGTTTAAACCATTACACTGCTTAGTCCCACTTAAAAATTTTACCCCTCAGTGACAAGTGCCCCACACAATATACAGACCAGCAACACTATAATTTCTCCCTGTTATTGTCAGAAAAGTGACTGTGTACCAAAGGTGCCTTCTGCCTTAATAACAGAGCTGCTGACTACATTTATTCAGATCTAGGTTTTTCTCCTGTTTGAACCACAGAGCCAACCAGGGCAGGATGAGCTGGATTCTATTCTCTCCAGTGCATCATCACCAAAACCTCACAGATAAATCTGGTTGCATCATCTCTGGCCGCAATGATGATGCAAGAGCAGAGAGAACCCAGCTTGACTCTCAGATCCTGCAGGGACCTTACAGCATGGGCTGGTAGAAAAAGCTTTTGCTGTGTAAACGGTTCTGATCTGATGTGGAATCACTGAGAGAGAATCAGTATGGGGAGGCTCCCAATCTCAATTCTACAGTCCCTTTTTGGCATTACCGGCATTTGCTGGGTGTCTTAATTGCTGAGAGCAAAGGAGGAAGCTGTAGTACCCAGCAGCCAATTCTTCCCATAGCTAGATTATTGTCCTTTTTTTAAATAAAAAAGCCTCCACTTACCTGTGGGTCCCCAAAGTAGATCTGCATGATCAGGGCCACCGTGACTCCCATCGCAAAGGTTAAGCAGGCCGTGATGATCACAGTCAGCCCATCCTGGCGGCAGCTGCAGTCCGCAGAGAATGGGTCTTTGTTGGTCTCCCGCAATGGTGAGACATCCTGACTGCCCATCTCCGATGAAGATGATGGCAGGCGCTGGAGGCGAGCTGATTTCAGGAAAGAATCTGGATCTTCAGAGGCAGTGAGGAAAGAGAATGAGAGTTAGGTACTGAGGAAGCTTGGGTTCTTATTCCAGTGCATAAGCTGAATTAGCATTACATCTGTACTCGTTCCAGCAAAGTGATTATCTTCCCTATTGAGCTTTCAATAGATTTTCTGGCTCATATACTGCTCTGGGTCATTTTACTCCTACCTTCCTTTAACACCTGTTAGCCTTAAGGGGACTTTTCCCTGGAGATGGTGAGATTTGGACAGGTAACTTGTCTGAATTGTGCTTGATGCAGCAGATGGATGGACAGACCGAGGGCACCAACATTTCCAGCAATGAACCCACGATTAGTGCCCTTTTAGGCTTGATTGTAACACAGATCCCATGTTATTCTGTTTGCAGACCAGTCTCAGAAACGCTGCAGAAGATGCAGTTAAGACCAAAAACCCCATCAATATTCCTTGGGCCCCGTGCTTAAGGTAAAGCAACTTAATCAAACATACCCACATCAAAATAGTAGAGGGAATAGGGGAACTTTACTTACCTGTCTGTCAACTCAACTAAACCTAACGGCATTCAGGAGGCAAGGAGACTGTTTCAGTTTCTCATTACTTAAGCTTTCAAACAATGATTAGAAGAAATGCAAAATCTGGTGACTTGGTGTAATTACAATGTCAGAAATGATACACCCAACAGAAGGAGGCCCTGTGTCCCACTGCCAGGCTCAGGGCCGGCGCCAGTGCTTTTGCCGCCCCAAGCAGCAGGGAAAAAAAAAAGCAGCGATCGACGGCACTTTGGCGGCAGCTCTACAGCCACCACTTCATTCTTCGGCAGCAGGTCCTTCCCTCGGAGAGGGACTGAGAGACCCGCTGCTGAATTGCCGCCACCGAGCCAGATGTGCCATCCCTTCCCGTTGGCTGCCCCAAGCACCTGCTTGCAGCGCTGGTGCCTGGAGCCAGCTCTGGCTAGGCTTTAACTGGGAGAAAAAGGCCGGAACAACAAACAAAGTGCACATCACTTCCACAGGCTTTTGAAAACAATTTACCTTACTGTTCAACGTCCTTCAAATCTATATTTTCTTCCTCTGTTATTTTCACAAGGTTGATGATTGTGAGAAAAGCCTGCACAGAGGGCATTACCTGGGAGTTAATAGCCACTTGGGACCTGGCCCCAACTCAGCTGCTATTTAAATCGTACTTCAAATAGAGATTTATATTCACACTGGCCAGTGGTGTGCTGTCACCAGCATTTCCTGCTCAAACACACTCCAACTGGCTGAGATGAGGTCATGTGCTCAGAGGAAATTTTACACCATTCCAAGATTGACCGCATTATTTACCACTTAGTCACCATTGGCTGACTTTTTTTTTTAAACTATGTCCTAGCCAGTGATTGGCTGAGATTAATTACATGGGGCTATCACATCCAATCCGATTATCTATGGTCATCTAAGAGTGAGACCTTTCAGTGCTCTCCTGTTCCTTTTCCTCTTCGGGTGGTTCTGGGGGAGTGGGTATTAGAGCTGTTACAGTCGTCTTCCCTGTGCTTCCTCTCTTGTTCAGGTGAAGCAAGTTCCTCTTGAGTTGCAAGTGCTGGCATCGTCAGAGCTCAGGTGCAGCTAGGGTTGCCAACAGGCCCTTATTACAAGGAACGTCCCTTATTTTTCCATCTCTGTTCAACAAGATCGGGAGTTGCTGAGTGCTGCAAAAAGCAGCAAGAAATATCTCCGCCAAAGGCAGGTAAGTACTGCTTATTGATAATAATAATGATTATGCATACGGTCAGATTCTCCTCCCACTTATACCAGGTGCTCACTAGTGAAACACCATTGATTCGAATGGGATCACGGCTGGTTTGCACTAGTGTGAGAGGAGAGTCAGGCCCAGAGATGCCTTTGAAAAGTTCCTGGACAGCATCCCAGCCTGGAGGATGCTAGGACATGCTCAGGAAGAAACCAGTGTCAGAGTCACAAGAGGTGTTCTGCAGAAGTGAACTAGCTGGCAGCACCTACAGCAGAGAAAGGAGATGTGTAGGGAGGAGGACTGTGGATGGAAGAGAAGAGCTGTTCTCTTGTCCTGTGATAAAAAGGCTGCATATGAACTGGAGAACAAGTTAACAAGTAGAACGATTGGCTCTTGGTTTGAATGTGTGATCAGCAGGCCTCCTGCAGCTGAGTACTATCTGCAACTAGCAGTCATTTGTATTAACCCAAGGGGCAGCAGGGTTCCACGCATCTCCCTGGCAAAGAGAGAGAGGCACAGAGCTGCCACCAGTCACTGCAGGGGGAAGGGACTGGCCAAGAGGGGCTTCTGCCCTGGGGGTCTAGGCCAGGAGCCCTGAGACATTCTCTGTCAGTCTGTAACTGTAGCTTTTTTTCCCTCTTGAGCCTAAAGCTACTTCTGTGGGATGAGCAGATTGGGATGAGGGGACCCTGGGTCAGCAATGCTGAAGCAGGTTGGCTGGGGCAGCCCAGGAGAGGGGAGGGAATGAGGTGGAGGGGTGATCTGGAAAATAATAAAAAAAAACCAAATGTAACAAGTTGTGCCCCTCTGCCCTTTCATTTCACTCCTATGTTGTCTGTCTGGGACTGTCTGTCAGTCTTGCCAATGCGGCTTGTAAACTCTTTGAGGCAAGGCCTGTCTCTTCCTGTATGATCGTACAGCACCTAGCCCAGTGAGGGTCCTCATCCTGACTGGGGCCTTTGGGCAACACTGTAATATAAATGATTAATGAAATACATAATAATAATATGTCCCAACTCCAGTCAGTAACTAACTCAATCAGCTAAGAGGGAGAATGGCTGCTGGCAGCCTGGTCTCTGCCCCATCCTCAGCCCCATTTGTCAGGGGAGCAGGAATAGTCTGGGGCTAATGTTAGGCTGTTCCTGCTCATCCTGTACTAAGGACACATTCCCCTGTCCTCACGGAAGGGCTTGGCTCACTTACTAAGCCAAGCTAAACAGGTAGAGATGAAAGGCCCCAATTAACCTCTTAATGTCTCTACCAGCCTCCTTCCAAGTGCTTCTGGGGAAGGCAGCAGTTATGACTTTCCAGGTCCTGTCTCAGTCTTGACATTTTAAAACCACTAAGCCAAATTGAGACCTGGGGTAAACAGGTGCAGCTCTCCTGGTGTCAGGACGGGCCCCAATTCTAATCTCAGTTGCACTGCAGTAAATCAGGAGTAACTGCACTGGAATCAGTAAAATTATATCTTCTTACACCAATCTCACCTTAACTCAGGAGTAAGGCCACTGCCAGGGCAAAGCATGAGAGATCAAGCTTGGCCCACTGTATTTATTTACCAACTTATAAAAGAACCCTTATCCCCGAAGGCAGGGGGGCTCCACCTACAGCCCACAAGCCATACACAGCTCACCAGAGCATTTCATAAGATCCCAGCCTGCTTCGACACAATATACTAACAGCCGATTGATTCATTAGCTTTTTGTGATAGTGTGTACATCATTTTTCCTGTTTTCTATAATTGATACACATTTTAGGCACTCATTTCTTTGTTTTTAAATAGACAATACTGCACATAAAAACAACCTATCTAAATACATACGAAACAAGACGAACAAACTAATATGACTTGAAATCATATTGATATCTTATTGAATCTGTTTGGCCCCCACAAGGTGGTGCTTAGGTTTATGTGACCCTCCTGTGTAATAAGGCTAAACACCATTGCCCTAAGGTCTAAGCACCTGTACAACCTTCAACCAAGACATGACTCGTTAATAGTACCAGACAACAGCTCAGTCAAAACCCTCCTCCTGCATTTCATCTCTAAGACCAGGGCTGCAATCCTGCCTCAGGTCACCCATGGAACCATGTTTGATGTTCTCATCTGAGTCCCCAGTGGATGTTGGTCCATAGCAAAGAAACCCCACACAGTGCAACACAGCTGCGTGCCTGTTCTCAACAGGAGCTCAAGATGGACAGAGTGAGTCAGGGCTGAGGTGGGCGGGCAGTGGCTGTGTATAGGCTGGGGCAATGGGAAGAGGCCCAAGACTGGAACATCAAGGGGTGCTGCAGTTCAGGATTGGGGTGCTTTGGCAGAACTGTGTGGAAGCCCGGAATCGGAAGAGTAGAAGGGCACAGGTCAGAAGTGCAGTGCATAAGCTGAACTGTTTGGAGGGGCCCACAACTGGACTAGCAGGGGAAGTAATTACTCTTGTAGAGCTGGGGCAAAAGTGGGGGGCAAATTATGCACATCCCCTGGCTCCAGCCAGCATTCACACTTCTCTCAATTCCACCAGCACCACATTCACCTCTAGCAAGAAAATCAAATGACAAATACCGATGCTCTCTTACTTGGAGAATCAAAGCAGCAGGAATCTCTGTGCAAAACCATGAGCGTCTCCAATCTCAATGTTAAGCCAGGCTTCTCTTGTGCTACTATAGAGCTCTGGAAACAGAGACTGCAGGACTGAAAAATTAGACCTCCGCCATGCCTATAGTTGGGATGACAGAGCTCAACACGTGCCCCTTTCTTCCCCCAATAAAGCTCAGACCCTCAGCTCTCCTTCTACCTCTGCTCAAACACTGCCCATCACTTCAGAAGACACCCTCCTGTGGAGACTTTCATGGCAGACAGTTACACCAGGCAGGCCATTTGTTCCTTGGGGTCCCAGGAACTTAGACACCCCACGTATTATATACACAGGAGTAGGGAGGAGAGGTAAGAAGATGAATGAGGGACGGTTTTGCAACTGAAAAATGGGATTTGAGCACTTGTCAGTAAGGGGAATTTTAGCAACTGGTGGGGCTTTCGCATCTGTCATGGGTGGGTCTGAGAGAGCCAGGCTGTGGAGCTGGTCCCTAGGGAGGGTCCAAGGGGAGCCAGTGTTCAGAGGAAGTTGAAGGTGAATGTAGGGAAAGGCTGCTGAAAGAGCACCACTCTCCAACAGATAAGGCCTGGTGTAATCACCCTTTTGCCCAGGGATTCTCAAACTAGGGTCCTGACCCCTCAGGGGGTCCAGAGGTGGTTACATGGGGGTCATGAGCTGTCAGCCCCAAGTCCAGCCATGCATGGGGCCGACAGCCCAGAGGCCCTCCAGCCCAGATCCACCCTCACCCCCGTTCACCTCCAGCCCCGCTCCTCCTCCAAAGAAAGGACACCAAAATAAAAATTTGCTCAGAGTGCCGTTTTTTCTAAGGCCAGCCCTGGGACTGAGACAGCATTAGAGGGTTTGATTAATTCAGCTGCTGAAAAAACTGCATGAATGTGTTTTTTATTTATGGGGGAGGGGGCTCACACTCAGAGGCTTGCTGCGTGAAAGGGGTTGCCCATACAAAAGTTTGAGAACCACTTCTTTAGTCCATACAGTATTGGCCTGGCCCTGCACCGCTGAGGTTTTAAACCCCGTGTCACCCTGCAGCTTTTAATCCTTGTTTGCCCCTGTGACAGGCAAATAATCCAAATACTGGGTGGGTGTGCAGTGCCTGCTGTCCAAGGATCTCGGAGACCTTCACAGGCCTTAATGAATTCAGCTTCAAAACAGAACTTGCAGGCAGGGATGCTCTTGTACCCCACTTTAGAGGTGGGGAAACCAGAGCATAGAGGGACGACCTTCGGCCAATCATGTCACACAGGATGTCCATGGTAGAGTTGGGAACAGCAGCCTAAGAGAAAGGACAGTGCTTTAGGCACTAGCCCATGAGCTGGGTTCAATTTCCTGCTCTGCCACAGACTTCCTCTGTGAACCTGGGCAAGTCATTCGGCCTCAATTTCCTATCCATGAAAGGGGGATAACAACAATGCCCTACCTCACAGGGATGTTGTGAGGATAAAAATATTAATGATTGAGAAGTGCTTAAATAATGTGGTAATAGGGGGAGGGCATATAAATATCTCTGTTAGAATCTAACCCTCCTGACTCCCCACCCTGGAGCTGCCTGTCTATAGGCTCAGAAAGATGGCGCTTGTCCAGTTCCATCTGATTCTCACTGGCAGGTGCTCTTCACAACCACAGGAAATACAATTTTTATTAAATGAGAGCTTAGATTGGGCAGATAACAAAGACCTAGATTACCACTCCCTCAGTTTGCCAAATAATGTCTCCTACTTGGCATTGGTGAGTGCACAAGTAGATTTTTCAAAGCCACTTGATGTTACATTCATGTAAGCGTTTATATTTTCACGTATACAGTAGAATAGGTGAGTAGGAACATGAAACATTCAAAAATGTCAGCTGTGCAATTGTGTAACAGATTTCTGCATGAAAGTACTGCAGCACGGTGGGGAATTCAGTACCTGTGCACACAAATAGCCAGATCTGCATGCACCACCAGGATAATGGCACACATCATATCATAGAACTGTAGGGCTGGAAGAGGCCTCAAGAGGTCAACTAGGCCAGCCTCCTGTGATGAGGCAGGACCAAGCATACCTAGACCGGGAGTGAGCAACCTTTCAGAAGTGCTGTGCCGAGTCTTCAGTTAGTCACTCTAATTTAAGGTTTCACGTGCCAGTAATACATTTTAACGTTTTTAGAAGGTCTTTTTCTATAAGTTTATAATATATAAGTAAACTATTGTTGTGTGTAAAGTAAATAAGGTTTTTAAAATGTTTAAGAAGTTTCATTTAAAATTAAATTAAAATGCAGAGCCCCCCGGACCAGTGGCCAGGACCCGGGCAGTGTGAGTGCCACTGAAAATCATCTCACGTGCCACCTTCAGCATGTGTGCCATTGGTTGCCTACCCCTAAGCTAGACCATCTCTGACAGGTGTTTGTCAAACCTGTTCTTAAAAGCCTGCACAACCTCCCTTGGAAGGCTATTCCAGTATTTAACTCCCTTTTAGTTAGAAAGTTTTCCTAACATCTAACCTAAATATCTCTTGTTGCAGTTAAGCTGATGACTTCTTATCCTACCTTCAGTGGCCCTGGAGAACAATTCATCACCTTCCTCTTCGTAACAGTCCTTAACTTATTTGAAGACAGTGATCAGGTCCCCGCCCCCCAGTCTTCTTTTCTCAAGACTAAACATGCCTGGTTCTTTATCCTTCCCTGAGAGATCAGGTTTTCCAAAGCGTAGTCATTTTAGTTGACCATCTCTGGACTCTTTCCAACTTCTCCACATCTTTCCTAAAGTGTGACACCCAAACAGGACACAGACTCCATCTGAGGCCTCACCAGTGCTGAGTAGAGTGAGACAACTACCTCCTTTGTCTCACATACAATGCTTCTGTTAACACACCCCATAATGATGTTAGCCTTTGTCACAGATGCATCACACTGGTGGCTCATATTCAGTTTGTGAACCACTATAACCCCCAGATCTTTTTCTGCAGTATTACTGCCCAGCCAGTTATTCCCCATTTTATAGCTTTATATTTCATTTTGCCTTCCTAAGTGTAGCAATTACCATTTGTCTTTATTGAATTTCATCTTGTTGATTTCAGACCAGTTCTCCAATTTGTCAAGGTCATGTTGAATCCTGTCCTCCAAAGTCCTAGCAAGCCCTCCCAGCTTAGTGTCATCTGCAAATTTTATCAGCATACTCTCCGCTCCATCATCCAAACCAGCAATGAAAATATTGAATAGCACTGGACCCAGGACAGACCTCTGTGGGACCTCGCTACATAGGTGAGGCATGAAATTGCTCTTGCATTTTGCACACACAATGATATACCTAAAGTTTTTGAAAAATCTTTCCCATAGATTCCAAGGTAAAGTAACTAAAGGGACATTTCTCTCTTGGACCTGAAAGTGAGTGCAAACTGGAATGGCATGAAATGAAAATGGATGATGAAAACTTAGTACACCTCTATTTCGATATAACGCTGTCCTCGGGAGCCAAAAAATCTTACCGTATTATAGGTGAAAGCGCGTTATATCAAACTTGCTTTGATCCACCGAAGTGCGCAGCCCTGCCCCCCGGAGCACTGCTTTACCACGTTATATCCGAATTGGTGTTATATCGGATTGCGTTATATCGAGGTAGAGAACGTGATCAAGGAAATGAAAAGGTAAAAACTGTGACCACTTGCAAATTAGCTTTCAGTCCTCAAAGGCAGGGGGTCAAAGACTTGACTGGGAGCTATACAAAACAGTCCTTGCCTTGACAGAGAGATGCATGCATAGATATTTGTTCTCAATCTGGTGACCCAGTGGTAGCAGCCATGACCTGATAGTGACCAGTCATCACTGGGAACCAAATAGTTTGCTGGTCTGAGAGAGGGGAGCAACAGCTAGTCACATGCATCATTGTCACATCAGGATGCTATTAATGAACTAGGGGCCAAATTAATCCCTAGGGTACCTCTACTAACATCGGAGTCTATAGAACTCTTTATAGTTACACTGGGGATGAATCTGACCTATAGTCTTTATACCACCTGGTTTCACTTAGACATGAGTTGGAGCTGGGGGTGTGTGGGGCAGGGGTTAGGCACAGAAGCGGCGCTGGGGCAGGCAGAGGGAGTCAATTTGGATCCACTGGAGAAAAATATGACTTTGATCATCTGTGAAGAAACAATTAAAAAAAAAAAAAAAGTTTATCAAGAATAATTTAAAACCCAGCTCTTTTTATTAAAACCAGGCAGTTGACAGGAACAATTCACAGCTGTTTGCAAGTGTCTATATGTCTTTGAAGCTGGTATTGCACTACCAAACCGGAGACCCCAGCAAACTAAAGTGGGAAACTGGGCAGAGGATGGTAAAGACGATGACACAGGATCTTAGCAAGACCCTTCTGAGCCTAATAAGATATAGGCAATACTAATAATTAAGAATAAAAAGGGTAGTGACATTCCAAGTGCTTGGTGTGACTGAGATGGGGAGATGGGAGGATGGACTGATGCATGGGTGTGAGGATGCTTGGATGAAGGGATAATGCAGCGTAGTAATGAACTAAGTGAAGGGGCTGGTAAGAGTGAAGGGAATAGAGAGAAGGGTAACACAAAAACAGATGGGATGTTCCCCTGGGAAAGGCTGAAATACCAGATTCAGTTGCCTAAATTCTAGAAGACTCTGAGAGAAAGAGAGAGAGAGAGACTAAGTGTGGTATTTTGGGGGAAAATGAGTAACAGGACATAACTGTGTTTTAATTACAACTCCAAACTGTTTCCAAGGATTCAGCATGGATCAAGGACATGGTTCAGTCTTGTCTACACTACAAAACCAAGCTGTACTTCAACTATCTCAGGAGACAGCCACATTATAAGAAGTGATCACTGGGGTGGGTGGATCTGGGCAGTATCTGCCATGTTTTGGCTGGTACCAGGAGGTAGGTTTGGGCCTGCCTGCTGTCAGAGAGCGCCCCACTCCCCAGTAGCTGGGTTTTGCCTGCATTCTGAGAGCTTCCCTCCCTGCATGAGGAGATTCCCCACTGCACAGGGAAATCCTACCCCCAAGGGAGTGGGACGCCCACAGGCCCTGGCCGGCTAGCCCAATCTGCCCTGCAAGGTGAGGGAAGATCAGCAGCCCAGCCACTGAAAAGTGCCAAGTCCTGTGTGAATTGAGGGGAGGAAAGAGGTGATCCCCTTGGCAGATCCCTGAACGGCAGGGGAAAGACCAGCCAGCCAAACCCTGAAGACAGTGGGTGAAAGAACACCCAACCCTATTCCCCAAAAGGCTCCAAGAGTGAATTCTTAGTGGAACCAGGACAAGAGGCTTTCGTGGGACTGGAAACTGAGGGGGCTAGTGAGGGGTGGGCAGCCTGGTCCAGGTTGACCGAGGGATTTGGAGCAGCCGAGATGGGAGTGCTGGAGTCTTTGGGAGCCAGGCCAGGAGAGGAGTGGGGGCGAGAGAGGGAGGCAGCAGTGAAGGGGGATGGAGAGAGTGAGACAGCAGCGAGAAGAGGCACTGAGAGGAGAAATGGAGGCAGCAATGAGGAAAGGGGCTGAGGATGGTGGTGAAGCACTGGAATGGGTTACCCAGGGAGGTGGTGGAATCTCCTTCCTTAGAGGTTTTTAAGGTCAGGCTTGACAAAGCTCTGGCTGGGATGATTTAGTTGGGGACTGGTCCTGCTTTGAGCAGGGGGTTGGACTAGATGAGCTCCTAAGGTCCCTTCCAACCCTGAGATTCTGTGATTCTATGAAATGAAGGGATCAGAAGAAGAAAATAGGGAAGGGGGGAAGAAGGCAGCGGCAGCAGCAGCACCAGCGGTGGGAGGGAGGGAGGGAGGCTGCCCATGCACAGGGGGGGTGGGGGCTGCTTGGCGGGCTGCAGGCAGGGATAGCGAGGGGTGCACGGCTTGGTGCAATGGGGGGTGCAGGTGGGCGAAGCTGGATACAGAACCGTGCAGCCCCGGCTAGAGGCGTGCGGGGGAAGGGTGCCCGGTCCTGGAGAGGTTGGGTGCGGGGGCGGCCGGCAGGCGGCGAGGAAGCTGCAGCGAGGAGAGGGCAGCAGGGATACAGGGAGCAAAGCAGGGCCCTCGGAGCGGGCGGCTGCAGAGCTGACCGGAGAGAGGCGGCGGGGCCGGGAGGGATGCAGCGATGGAGGGATGCAGGAGGCGAGGAAGGATGCTCGGCCGAGGGGAGGGGGCTGCCGGGGCTGCCGGCCGGCTCCTCTCACCCGTGTCCTGCTCTCCCAGGAACGCGTCCTCCTCCTTCCTGGAGCGCAAGCAGCCCTCGGCCGCCGCGCCGGCCGGCTCCTCCTCGGGCAGGCGGGGGAAGCTGGTGATGCTCATGTAGTCCACGGGCGAGTAGGCGCCTAGGGTGCTCTGCTGGCTCGCCTCCTTCTCCACGGCCGCGGCCATCCCGCCCCGGCTCGGCTCGGCCCGGCCCGGCCCCGCTCCGGAAGTGACTGAGGCCAGTGGCGGGGAGGGGAAGGAGGAGCGGGCGCCCAGCCCCCGGCTGCGTGGCGCAGGGACAACAGGTGCCCGGGATCCGCCTCTACAAGAGAAAGGCCCCGGGGGTGGGGGGATCCCCCAGTCTCTGCAGCTGGCCCTGCCCCCGGGGTGGGGAGATACAGCTGCTCATCACCAGGAATCCAGCTATTATCCCTGCATGGGAGCAGCGCCCCTGTTACTGGACTGGGGGCATCCAAGGCACGTTCACCCCCCTTTCTGCACCCCCTTCCCACAGCCAAAGATACCGCCTGGAGTCTGGGGCTACGGATTGTCCAAGGGAGCTGGGTGCCTACCTGCCCCTTGTGCTGTATGGCTAACCAGGCCAGGTGAGCCCCAGGCCCTTTGCAGTCAGGGGGCATTCTGCCAGGGGCTGCACTGGTGCCAGGATTTCAGCCCCAGGGTCAGTCCGGGCTGAGCAGATGTGACCCCAGTACCACCAGGGGCACAGACTGCACCTGCCTTAGGGGAGCTGCCCTGGTGGAAATGTGTTACCTGGTAGAAATGTGTTGTACAGGCCTCAGGCAGTGGGTAGCAGCATAGTTAGCTGAACTTGTCCTTCCGGGAGCCCCATGGGTTTGTCTTCTGGCCCAAGCTGCTAGCCTTGCAGGGTTGTTTCCATTATGATGCTCCAGGTATGTTGTTTGGTGCAATCCTGTTTATAGATAAAGGATAGACACACTGGCCTGGTTCCCTGAACACAGTAGAACCAAATAACAGGCAGTTTCCTTGGTCAGAAATCCCCAAGTTTGCCTTTCCAAAGTATTCCGTGCTCAAGGAGCTCTGTCTGTCTGCTTCTCTGGCTGATGGTTGGCTTTCCTCTCAGACACACAGCCTGTGAAACAACCTCACCACCTCTGTTTGCAATCAGGGAACCCCACAGACCATACATCTTACCTTCTGCTCAGGCCTTGCCCTGTGGCCCATTGCCTTGGGCCATAGCTTCTGTTGTTTCCAGATCTCCCTCTACATAAAGGGGCTTACTTGCTACTTCCACTGAGTCTGAAAGAAGAGCATTTATCACACCTGTTGACTTTAACGGGGCTGTGATTGTCTAGCCTAGTGATCAGAGACTCTCCTGATGGCAGCTGTAAGCACTTTCTAGCATAATAATATTTATCCTTTCCCCCTTCCTCTTAGGAAGGTTAGACCTGGGGCAGCCTGTGGCTTCTCACATCTTCTGTACAGACATATGGCCACAGAGCCTACGAGCCCCAGCCTGCAATGCTCCAGTTTATCTGAGCAGCCAGCCTAGCCAATTGGACCACACGCCTTTCAATATGGAACCTCACTTTGAGGCCAAAGAAGCCTTGAGATGCTTGGAATAGACACACAGGGCCACATCTTAAAACATCAACTCCTAAATTGTACTTCCAACACCAACACATGTATCACAAACCAGACAAGAGGTGTGCATGCACACACAAGCTTGCACACAGAAGTTCCCATACGCACATTCAATTGCATGTGTAGTGTGCACAGCTGCTTCTCCACAGCTGCTTGTTTCACATATATGACACACAGTTAAAGTGACTGTTTGCACAAGCAAGTTCTATTCTGGGGTTCAGCTTAGCAAATGGTTTGGAAACATGACCCCTCCTGATCAGCATCGCAGACAGCGGGCAGCCCACAGCTGTCAACTTCTACATGCAGAAGGGGAACAAATCTCGAATTTTAACTAGAGTTTGCTGAAATATTTTCTCCGCAACAAAAATAAAAAAAAATTGTCTCTTTTTGATTAGCTCTTGTTTAATCTCTTTTTACCCATCTGAACATTTTAATCTACATTTTTACTAATGTAATAAAATGTTGCAAATTATTAGCTCCATGACTTAGATTGGATTATTTTCTAATTAAGTCCCACACAATGTGCCTGAACTGCAATGGCATTGTTATATAAGCAATCAGAGGCTAATTGGTATGCACAATAAATGCGCATTGTATTTTATGACTGAGCAACATGAACTAGCCTATATATTCCCACGTAAGTTATGATCATGGGTGCTACTTATTACAATAATTTGTGTGCACAGTATGCAAAACTCCCACTGAATTAATTGACCAGAATGTTTTGTATTGTGGGTTACATCAAAACAGGTTCTACCACATCAGACTCCACAGAATTTGCATAATAATTGGAGGGGGGAAATTTCATTGTCGTGGCGGGATTTAAACAGGACCAGATGGCTCAGGAGTGGGTGTGGGATAAAGATCCTTTCATCTGCAACCTAGGTCAAGTAGTGAATGAAACATGCATTCTTTTGATTACACCTCTATCCCGATATAACGCTGTTCTCGGGAGCCAAAAAATCTTACCATATTATAGGTGAAACCGCGTTATATTGAACTTGCTTTGATCTGCCGGAGCGCGCAGCCCTACCCCCCTGGAGCGCTGCTTTACCACATTACATCCGAATCCGTATTATATCGGGTCACGTTATATCGAGGTAGAGGTGTATTTCTTTTATTATAGCACCCAAAGTCTGCTCAGGATCAAGGTCCCATTGTGCCAGGTGCTGTACAAACACATAGGAAGACACAGTTCCTGCCTCGAACACTTTGCACTATAAGACTCTGTCAAAGTTAGACTCAGGACTCACAGTTTGTCAGACCACTCTGTTTTATTAGCACAGCACTCTGCTAATACACCCAGATAATGTGAGCCCCATACAAGACACAAACTATCTTATTTATACAGATAAAAGGGGGGGGAGCACTTAGCAAGATAACAAAGGAAGCAGAATCTGATAAGTTTACCTGGGCTAGCCATGCATATCTTATTTCCTTACTTAACTATTACCGATCTTCTGTTAATGTTTCACCATTAGCACCCTTGTTTATGCCTAATGTTTCTTTTCCTGGCACCTGTATTTCAACAATTCTTATTTCTGCTTAAAGGTACATAGAATATTTCTTTAATCCATTCTGATTTTTACAGTATAATTAATTCTACTTTTACAACTCCAATCCTACAAACACTTTATGCAAGTGAATAGTGGAATTTAAGCACGTCTAAGTAGCTGTAGGATCCAGGTTGAATTTATAAGAGGATGGTTGTTGAGTGGCCTCCATGGGAAATAACCTGTTTTTGTATGGGGATGAGGGGATTGGTCCTCAGTTCATTTCTTAGCAGACAGACAGACATCATCATCATAAAAATCACCCACTTCTTGGCAGTCTCAGCAAAGAGGCCATGGACTGAATAAACTACAGAGCCTGGACTCCACCTCTGGGTGCTCCATCCTTGCAGCTCAGGACTGAGGTACATTGCTGGTGCCAGGCTTGCCCTGCCACTCTCCAGTCTGTACCTAGTGGGTGGACAGAAGGGTACAATTTACAAAGCATCATCACCTTTCACCTGCACTAAATTCACATGTAAAAGGGGCAGGGTGGGGAAAGGGAGAGAGAAAATGCATTTCTGAATGATGCCCCAAATCCCATCCAATGAATTGAATGGAAATGGGTAGAGGAAGGAATACGTTACAGCATCTGCATGAAAGGCTGTAATATTAGAGGGGAAGCAGAATAGCTCCCGTCGCATCTTTCTTGGTCCAAAGTATGCACAGATCCCATAAAAGGCCTGAAGAACTGGGGATATTGTACTTTCCTTAAATGTAAGCTGAGATTTGGGGGGAAAAAAAAAAGTGGAGGGGGAGAGAATGAAATACAATCCACAAAGTCAAAGCCACCTTAAGCAGGGCTTGTGTTTCACATCTGGATTCAGCCATTCACCCAGAGATGTCCACATACCCATTGCACCTATAAAATCCTCTTTGCATGCACAAAAACAAGGTTTCCTAAGAGCCCTCCTTTTGCACGTGCCCCATTACACTAACTTTGAAATTTTGATCCAGAGAAGCAAAAGCTTGGGCCTTTCGAGGCTGGCACTTTTTCTTAATTCATGCTCACCTGTTCCTAGCCTGGGACTGCATCTCATGCTGTGTAAGGAGCATTTTCTCTTCTGGGATCACTGGGCCCAGCTTCCAGGCAAAGCACCGAGAACTTAAGAGGCTTTACTACTGTAACTCCTTCATAGTGGGGATTCCATTAGGGCTCTTCTGATGCATGCAGCCTATGCAAGATGTACATCAGCACTCTGTCTCATGGGATGTAACAGCTATGGTCACACTATGCCTGCCATGTGCTCTCTGCAGTCACAGCTTAAAAGGGTTAGGTTGGCTTTAAAATAGTCCTGTTGGTTGGTTATTTGAAACCTGAATGAGAAAATGTCTAGTCAAATTTGGCCATAATTTCAGGTTCTACAAAAATAAATTACTACAAGAAGCAAGTCAAAATGTTCAGTGGGGGGAAAAAAAAACATTTCTACAAGAAGAGTTTTTGTGAAACAAATAAACCCTATGGTCCAGCGTTTGCAACTCAGACTTTGCAGGGTCTGCTGGGTTGGGAGAACCTGACAGTGAAATTAACTAGAAATTTACTATGAACTATAGTGAAACTGACTGGTGCCCATGGGGAGGAATGCAGCATTTGTGCTCCACGCAAGGAGACAGCAGCAATCTTCTCCCTCTCTTCCTAGACTGTTGAGCAGTGGTAGAGATGTATCAAAATGACTGCTGCATCCTGAGGTTTTCAGGAGCCTCCATCACGAAATTAACCCCAATGTGGAGGGCCAGCATAAAGTCTATGTGCTACTTCACTCCTGTTTAAGAGCTTTGTGTCAGCGCATTACCCCCAGGAACAGAAGTTTGTCCAATATTGCCTCACCCACTTTGCCTCTCTAATATCCTGGGACCAACACAGCTACAAGAACACAGCATTAAAAGGGCAACACATTTCACATAGTACCACAGGGATTTCTTATATACAGCAGAGGCAGGACAGTGAGATCTGAGATACTACTGCTAAATGACACTGACTTTTCAACGGTTGTGATGCTATACTGGGAACAATTGAGTGGTGTTTTGGTGTAACTTCAGAAATAGCCCACAGCACCATAGCTTGGCAAGTCCTTTCGTCCTCCAGCTTTTCTCTGAACCTTCTTCACACTGTGGTCTCCTGTGAACTAGCTGAGGCTATAGCATGAGACACTGCAGCGGTGCTCATTTGAAAGGCTCATTACAAGAGAGGAGTAAGTATATTTAAAAGAGAGAGAAAGAAACACAGGCTGATTTTTATCATCATCTGTTACTGGGGTGATATACATAGCTAGATGTATATCTAGTTAAGGTGCCAGTAGGTGACACTCAAGAACATATTGCACAGTTTCCAGGTTTCATAGGACAAAGCAAAGGTTTTAATGCTGGTGTCTAATGTTTGAGCAACAGTACCATGCACTTCAGCAAGTCTCATACTGGATTTGACTCTGAAATAGTGACAAGGCATCATTGCTGGTCTGATGCCCATTTCAGTTTTTAGAGCCTGAGGAATCCCTCAAAACACTCCTGGGGGACATCCTGGCTGTCAAACCCTTGCTAAAAGCCAGGTTTGCTTTGTTTGTTAATTCAGAACTGCCCCCACCCTTTTCTTGCTCTTCCCACCCGGTTAATACACATGGACTTGAGTGAATAATTGATTTTCCTTTTGGTGTCTGAACCAAAATACCTGAAAAAAAGTCAGTCAGTTTTGAACCAAAACTGAGTTTTTCTGTCCAAAAAGAAAAACCAAAGAAGTTGTTTGAGTCAATGAAACATTTTGAATGTCTGTTCAAATAGATTTGAAAATGTCATTTCAAAATGGACATTTACAAAATTTTCCAAATTCACGAATAGGTTCATTGCCCCCACAATGCAATTTATAATTCATCAAAAAAGTTCCACCCCACTCCACGCACAAAGGCTACCGATTTCACACCAAGGGCTGCTGTCTACTGTAGACATGGGAACCTAGTCTTAGTGGAAAACTAGGCAACAGAGGTACCATTTTTACCCATCCGTTGCAGGAAGGATATAGTTTGCACTGCCCAGGATTGGATCACAGATTTGTTAGTGGGAGATTTGTTCTTGCTGTTTCACTGAGCAGAATCAATGAAGAAGTTGGAGTCTGCTGCTCCTGCTAGCTAATGCACGCAGACCCAGGTTTAACGGTATTTACACATTGCTCTCCTCATTGCCAATTCCTTGGAACCCCATCCAAGACTTTGCTAACGGCAGTTCCACGCGGATACACAGAGCTGTCAGAGGAAGCAATTTGTGGTGCACAAGGACACATTCCATTGGTCCTACAAAACCCAGGAGCTGTGCTATATATTCTAAAGCATCATCTACTGGCACCTTACCTATGAACTCTATTTACATCTATACAGATACGGAGCACTCTTGTACTGGCTATAAGTAAGCTTGCTCTCTGCATACACCCATTCCCCACCACAAACACCCCCTCTAAGGAGCAAAAATAGACTGTGCAGCCTTCAGGATGCTTCTCCAACTGGCACAAGCACCTTTCAGCTTTTGCAGCAAGTGGGCTCTCCTTCCTGTTAGCCTAGCCTGTCTCCCCCTTAAGAACATAAGTACAGCCATACTGGGTCAGACCAAAGGTCCATCCAGCCCAGTATCCTATCTACCAACAGTGACCAATGCCAGGTGCCCCAGAGGAGTGAACCTAACAAGTAATGATCAAGTGATCTCTCTCCTGCCATCCATCTCCATCCTCTGATGAACAGAGGCTAGGGACACCATTCCTTACCCATCCTGGCTAATAGCAATTAATGGACTTAACCTCCATGAATTTATCTAGTTCTCTTTTAAACCCTGTCCTTCACAACCTCCTCAAGCAAGGAGTTCCACAGGTTAACTGTGCACTGTGTGAAGAACTTCCTTTTACTTGTTTTAAACCTGCTGCACATTAATTTCATTTGGTGGCCACTAGTACTTATATTATGCAAACAAATAACTTTTCCTTATTCACTTTCTCCACACCACTCATGATTTTATATCTATCATATCCCTCCTTAGTCTCCTCTTTTCCAAGCTGAAAAGTCCTAAGCTGAGAGGCTTTAATCTCTCCTCGTATGGGACCCATTCCAAACCCCTAATCATTTTAGTTGTCCTTCTCTGAACCTTTTCTAATACCAGTATAACTTTTTTAGGATGAGACGACCACATCTGTATGCCGTATTCAAGATGTGGGCATACCAAGGATTTATATAAGGGCAATAAGATATTCTCCATCTTATTCTCTATCTCTTTTTGAATGATTCCTAACATCCCGTTTGCTTTTTTGACTGCTGCTGCACACTGCGTGGACGTCTTCAGAGAACTACCCACAATGACTCAAGATCTCTTTCCTGATTAGTTGTAGCTAAATTAGCCCCCATCATATTGTAAGTACAGTTGGGGTTATTTTTTCCAATGCGCATTACTTTACATTTATCCACATTAAATTTCATTTTCCATTTTGTTGCTCAATCACTTAGTTTTGTGAGATCTTTTTGAAATTCTTCAGTCTGCTTTGGTCTTAACTATCTTGAGCAGTTTAGTATCATCTGCAAACTTTGCCACCTCCCTATTTACCCCTTTCTCCAGCAGCAAAGAATCCTGTGGCACCTTATAGACTAACAGACGTTTTGGAGCATGAGCTTTCGTGGATGAATACTTCAATGGGTGAATATTCACCCCAAAAGCTCATTGCCTTCCAAAACTCTGATAGTCTATAAGTGTGACAGGATTCTTATGCTGCTTTTACAGATCCAGACTAACACACTATCCCTCTGATACTGACATCCCTTTCTCCAGATCATTTCTGAATAAGATTGGTCCTAGACTGACCCTTGGGGAACACCACTATACATCTCTCCATTCTGAAAATTACCATTATTCCTACCCTTGGTTCCCTGTCTTTTAACCAGTTCTCAATCCATGAAAGGATCTTTCCTCTTATCCCATGACAACTTAATTTATGTAAGAGCCTTTGGTGAGGGACCTTGTCAAAGGCTTTCTGGAGTATACTCCAGAAAAGTACATTGTGTCCACTGGATCTCCCTTGTCCGTGTTTGTTGACCCCTTCAAAGAACTCCAATAGATTAGTAAGACACGATTTCCCTTTACAGAAACCATGTTGACTTTTGCCCAACAATTTATGGGTTCTTCTATGTGTCTGACAACTTTATTTTTTACTATTGTTTCAACTAATTTGCCTGGTACTGACATTAGACTTACCAGTCTGTAATTGCCAGGATCACCTCTAGAGCCCTTTCTAAATGTTGGTATTACATTAGCTATCTTCCAGTCATTGGGTACAGAAGGCGATTTAAAGGACAGGTTACAAACCATAGTTAATAGTTACGCAATTTCACATTTGAGTTCTTGGGTGAATGGCATCTGGTCCTGATGACTTCTTCCTGTTAAGTTTATCAATTAATTCCAAAACCTCCTCTAGTGACACTTCAATCTGTGACAATTCCTCAGATTTATTACCTACAGAGGATGGCTCAGGTTTGGGAATCTCCCTAACATCCTCAGCCATAAAGACCAAAGCAAAGAATTCATTTAGTTTCTCTGCCATTACTTTATCGTTTTTAAGTGCTCCTTTTGTATCTTGATCATCATGGGGCCCCACAGGTTGTGTAGCAGGGTTCCTGCTTCTGATATACTTAAAAAACATTTTGTTATTACCTTGTGAGTTTTTGGCTAGCTAGTCTTCAAACTCCTTTTTGGCTTTTCTTATTATATTTTTACAATTAATTTGGCATTTAGGGTCCTATTTTCCTCACTAGGATTTGACTTCCACTTTTTAAAAGATGCTTTTTTATCTCTCACTGCTTCTTTTACATGGTTGTCAAACCATGGTGGCTCTTTTTTAGTTTTTACTGTGTTTTTTAATTTAGGGTAATTTAAATTGGGCCTATATTATGGTGTCTTTGAAGAGTGTCCATGCAGCTTGCAGGGATTTCACTCTAGACACTGTACCTTTTAATTTCTGTTTAACTAGCCTCCTCATTTTTGCATACTTCCCCTTTCTGAAATTAAATGCCGCAGTGTTAGGCTGTTGAGGTGTTCTTCCTACCACAGGAATGTTAAATGTTAATGTATTAATAGTCACTATATCCAAGTGGTCCTGTTACACACCTCTACCCTGATATAACGCTGTCCTTGGGAGCCAAAAAATCTTACCGTGTTATAGGTGAAACCGCATTGTATCGAACTTGCTTTAATCCACCAGAATGCAGCCCTGCCCGCCCAGAGCACTGCTTTACCGCGTTATATCTGAATTTGTGTTATATCGGGGTAGAGGTGTAATTACCTCTTGGAGCAGATCCTGAACTCCACTCAGGACTAAATCGAGAATTGCCTCTCCCCTTGTGGATTCCTGTACCAGCTGCTCCAAGAAGCAGTCATTTAAAGTATTGAGAAATTTCATCTCTGCATTTTGTCCTGAGGTGACATGTACCCAGTCAATATGGGGATAATTGAAATCCCCCCTATTATTGAGTTCTTTATTTTGATAGCCTCTCTAATCTCCCTTAGCATTTCATCGTCACTATCTCTGTCTTGGTGAAGTGGTCGATGCTAGATCCCTACTGTTATATTCTTATTAGAGCATGAAATTACTATCCATAGAGATTTTATGGAACATGTGGATTGATGAAAGATTTTTACTTCATTTGATTCTACATTTTCTTTCACATATATTGCCACTCCTCCATCCACACGATCTGTTCTGTCCTGATATATTTTGTACCCTGGAATGATTATGTCCCATTGATTGTTCCCGCTCCACCAGATTTCTGTGATGCCTATTATATCAATATCCTCCTTTAACACGAAGCACTCTAGTTCACCCATCTTATTATTTAGACTTTTCTAGCATTTGTGTACAAGCACTTTAAAAACTTGTCACTGTTTATGTCTGCTCTTTTCTGATGGGTCAGATTCTTTTTTATGTGAATGTATCTCATCTGGTCAGGCCTATGCTTTATCCTCTCTCATCCTCTCCTTCTGACTAAAACCTAGAGAATCTCTATCAATATGCTCTCCTTTAGGGGACGAGAAAGGAACCAACATCCCTGCCCTCAGATTGGAAATTACCTGGCCTCAACTCCAGAAGAGTTTGCCACCATGGATATCAAGCAGATGGAAGAGTTTTCAAGGAGATTCTTGAGATGTTTCATGTGCATGTACCTGCACACTATGCACTGCTTGTTCAAATGACAATCCTGAAATCAAGGTCTTCTTTCACTTATTGCTACCAAACTAATTGTTTCATGGGGCTACAGGTACTATAGTGAGGAGTGCAGTCTAAGAACCTACACAGAATAGAATGTAGAATAGCCATAGGAGCAAATAGCAATGAAAGTGTAGCAGAGCCAGCAATTCACTTCTGAGTTTGCGTGAGATCAGCAGCATTATAGCCCTACTAAGCTGAAACACACAAAGACAATGTTGTAAAACAGATTTATGCTCCACAATTAGAAGGGCCTTTTGCATTCTGAAGGCAACTCCTGCTGCTTGGGTCTTGGCTGGAGCCCCAGTCATTCACACAGTGGGATCTGTGACCAACAAACAGGCCATTGAATTCCTTTTCCTACCAGACTCGGATAGTGTAATTGGAAGGACAATTCGTTCACCTCTACCTAAAATGATATGGAGTTGGAAAGAGAAGTGTTTTCTGAAGCAGGAATAATTTGAGTGCTGTGTCTTTTGAGTAGGACATCAGGCCAAATTCAGCCCTGGCACAAGCAGCTGCAGCTCCCATTAACTACAGTGCGAGCTGCACTCCTGCTGACATTGAGCCAACACTTGGTGTAGACATTAGCTGAAGCAAAGCAGCATAGGACCCTGGGAGCCTGGCTGAGTCACAAACACTATGGACTAAATTCATGTTAATGGGGCTCCTGAGTCCCAGTCCAGTACTTTCTCCATTAGGCCACACTGCCTCCCTGATGTTACAGGAGTGACACCTGCACTTATGGGGATGACTTTAAATACAGGGAGAGTCTCAGTTGAATTTTGCAGTTTATTAATCCAGGGAATCAGCTGCTTTTAGAAACAAGACCAGGCTGAATATCCAGCTGCTTGGCCTTTAAGGAAGCCACTTAAGTTATCCACATCTTGGTTTCTCCATCCTGAAATGGAACTGCTGCTGCTATTTTCCCTTCTTTGTACAGGGATGTGTGATGCTTAGACAGGTGCACTGATGAAGTGCTCAGGATCGTTTAACAACAAGAGTTGCAAATCTTCCGTTGCTCAGCAGAGTTCAGTTTGTGCTCTTCAGTAGCCAGAAAACGTCTGGAAAGGCCCATCTTTAACTGAGCTGTGACATTGCTCAAGGGCAGAAATGGGAGCAAGTTGGAAGCTTACCTGGCAACGGTGCCAGCACTGAGCTGCAAATGCCAGGAAGGGAAATGTACAGCCTCCCAGGGCTTCCTGCCCACAGCCATCTCCCACACTGAACCAGCACAGCTCTTTGTATTGACATTAGACGCACTGCCAAACATGGGCAGATACATCCCTGCTGCAAAAGCAGGGAAGTCAATAGATTTACCCTGGGGAGAATCTACTGTAACTGCTCTGTCTTAGGCAAACACTTTGCGCCACGGCCACAGGGCAGTGTCTTGCTGCCACCCTGTTGATATGGTTGTTGCTCACTGACAATGCATCTGGCAATGTCACTTCCTCCATGCAGCTCCTTACTATATATTTGCACGGGCTAGGGCTATTTGCTTTGCTGCCAGCTGAAAAATGCCACCCTGGAAGGGTTAATAGATTTTACACTTGACTTTCCAGCAGTCATCCATGCCCATTTTCACATCCCAACCAGCACACTTGGCTGAGTGGGAAGAAGTCACCTAATTTCATCTCATGGCAGAAGCTGAGTTGAGCCCAGGTGTCTTAGACACTCCCCCTTCCTCCCCCCCAGCCATCTGCTGCCTTCTGCAGAGGCACAGTCCCAGGGCCATGCAGCTGGCAAAGTGATTCATTCCTTTGGCCCACAGACTCATCTCAGATGCTGGCTGCATCAAAGGGCTGCCTGGAAGCTGGAATGCAGAGAGCCAGTCGGAGCTGGGGAGACACTTCCACAAACTCAGCATCTCATCCCTGCTGTCCCCGGCTCGGTTGTCAGCAGCTGGAAAGGACATTATCCCATTAACTCTGCTTCTAGCTGAGGCAGTAGTGGCAGCGTGCTCCTGCCTGCAAGTCTCAGGGTACGTCTACACTGCACTATTATTTCGAATTAGCTTAAACCGATATTACAAAACAGATCTAATAAAATCGGTTTAGCGCGTCCACAGTGGTATCACGAAATCGATTGTTTGCGTCCATGGTCCAAAGCTACCATCGATTTCAGGAGCGGTGCACTGTGGGTAGCTGTTCCTCAGCTATCCCATAGTTC